>NW_027271314.1:845000-1102681 GCF_040938485.1 Diadema antillarum | reverse complement strand
CTTCATCACCTTTAACCTGTTGAGGACGGACTGATTTTGCTACAACAGGCATTTTCGATAGACCCCTGCCAAAGTATAGTCGGGACTCGTCCTCAACGGGTTGATGGTGATGATGATGATGATGATCTCAGTGAGTACATCTTTATTCTTAATGACGCTATCATTGTTTTCATCATCACTATTTTCATCATCACCATGATGATGATCTCGATGAATACTTCTTCATTCTTAACGATGTCATCCGACTGTTTTTATCATCACTGTCTTCATCATCACAATTATGATGGTAATGATGATCTCTGTGAGTACTTCTTCATTCTTTATAGTGACATCATCACTGCCTTCATCATCACTGTTGCCATCATCGCCATTATGATGGTAATGATGATCTTGGTGAATACGATGTACAATACTTCTTCATTCTAATGATGTCATCACTGTTTTCATCATTACTGTTGTCATCATGGCCATGATAATGATGATCTCTGTGAGTACTTCTTTGTTCTTATTGACATCATCACTGTTTTCATCATCACCATGAAGATGATGGTGATGATGATCTCGGTGAATACTTCTTCATTCTGTAATAATGTCATCACTGTTTTCATCATCACCATGATAATGATGGTGATGATGATCTCGGTGAATACAATGTACAATACTTCTTCATTCAAATGATGTCATTACTGTTTTCATCATTACTGAGTTGTCATCATGGCCATGATAATGATGATCTCTGTGAGTACTTCTTCATTCTTAGTGACGTCATCACTGCCTTCATCATCACTGTTGTCATCATCGCCATTATGATGGTAATGATGATCTTGGTGAATACGATGTACAATACTTCTTCATTCTAATAATATCATCACTGTTTTCATCATCACTGTTGTCATCATCACCATGATAATGATGGTGATGATGATCTCATTGAGTATGATGTCATTTCTTTTTTTAATGTCATCACTGTTTTCTTCATCATCTTGATGATGATGATGTTGATGATGTTGATAATGATCCTGGTGAGTACAACTTCATTCTTAGTGATGTCATCACTGCTTTTATCATCACTGTTTTCATCCAATCTTAGCCATCTACTCCATTGCCCCCTGGTTTATTGTTTCCCCTCGATTGACTCAAGTAGCAGTTGGAAAACTTAATAGTGCACATGTACATGCTGTAGCTTTGTTTCCTTTTGTCTGGTTATCGAAAGAGTCAATTGTCACCTTCAGTCATCCCTCTATCAACTACTGTATTACATGTCAGTTGTAGCCTCAAACAAGGAATCCTTTTGTCTCAAGTGCAAGCGCGAGTAAAACTGCAGAGACCCTGTGGAGACCTGTCAAGTCTGTGGGAAAATGAAAGATGCTCTTGGGAAAAAAAAAAAAAAAAATCTATTCATGTTTCCACAAAGAATATACAAGCCTCCGTGATCAGGCAACTATCATTGGCCATTCACATGCATCTAAATTATATTTAAGTATCTCCCTATTAGCTCTTTAGAATTTCAATCTTCTTCTCCCTCCTCTTTCTATTTTTGCGATGCGTGAATGTTAGCAGCCCTGACTATGCATATGATCAAAGATATTCAATCATTTTTTTTTTTTTCTGAACTACAACATCTTCACACACTTTGTGAGTATCCGGTCCCCATCGTATGTTTCGATTCTGTCTACGATACAGACACAAAGCAGAAAAAAAAATGAGAAAAGTAGAAGATGAAGAAGAAGACATCTGAGGGGACTGGCACTTTTAATAGGAGGGTCAGGCTGAGGTATCAAAAGTCTTCAGTGGTCCATCCATCAAGCACCTCTTTGGATACCCTGAAGTGGAAGGGGAAGTACCCCTCCACCACCCCCCTCTCCCCTCCCCCATGCCTCCTCTTTGTTCCCTCGACACAGGACTGGTGATGGAAATATCGCAATATGACGATGCTGTTGTCATGGCAATGCCTTAATGAGGGGGCTGTCCCCCGTTGTCGTTGATTTGCAGTGTAGAAAACGAGTGTCTTGGGCAATGGCTGAAAGGTTGAACTTGTTTGGTTCTCCTTGGATGCTTTACACAATCATGTTCTATTTTCTCTTCTTTTTTTTTCTGTGTATTTTTTTTTTTTTAAATAACTAGAAGACTGCTGAGAAAGATAATGATGAGTAGGAGGACTTTTTGTTACAACTTTTTGAAGGAGTGTGAGAAATCAAAGTTTTACAATGCAGTCCCTTTTGCAAAGAGCGATGCTTAATCCCCTTTTTGTTTGTGTACTCACGTTTACTGTTCTGGCATTTTACTGGAAAAAAAAAATAGTGCAGTGTTTTTATATGAATTGCATTTTGATTAATTTAGTTTTTTTAATTAATCTGTCCAAGCTACCTCTGGAAGAGGGATGGTATAGTTTTGACTGAGATGGGGATTCAGGTTTTACAAGTAATTTTTTTTGTGAGATAATCAAAAACCACTTACTGTACAATGTATATGTCGAATATTTCACAAGGTTTTTATTTTCGCGATTTCACTAGATGGGTGCTATTTGCGAATTTAAAAACACATGAAAATATCAGCTCTGATCCTGACATGAATGCTGTACTCAACAATCGCAAATTTTACCACTTGCAAAATTGTTGGTAAGTCCTGATTCGCGAAAAAATACTTTAGAATCTCTAAATATATGGCATGTACAGTATGTGAAATATTAGTCTTATCATATTTAAAAGCATCTCAGTGCAGGGGTGGATCCAGGAATTCCGTAAGGGGGGGGGGGGGGGGGGGGGGGGGGGCAACAGTGTGCCCCCGCCTGGATCCGCCACTCCAGTGTACAGGGCTGTAGCTGAAAAATGTGGCTCTTTTTCAGAAACTACTGCATTTTTGCCAGTCAAAGTTGGCGTGGGAATTCACCAGCTGCTGCAGGCCCCTGTTTGTGAAGACTCATTTGGGTTTTATGTGTATTGTCAGAAACACAAGATAACATTTTTGAACACTATTGTCACCCCCCCCCCCCCCAATATTGCTATGGTGTATTGGGAGAGAGATAGCCTGGACTTGACATTTAGTTCACAGATGTGTAGTGGTGATAGGGTGCAGCAGAAACTTGAAGAGAAACGTTCAGAGCTTGCACTAAGAAGCCTACCTACGTACGTACCTGAACTCATCAAGCCGCAGGGTGATTTTGCTTCGGAATGGTGTCATTAAATGGGTAATTTTGACAATTCACTGTGCAATAATGTTGAAGAAATATTCAGTTTATCTGTTTAATAATTCATTAAATCTTCACAGCCTCAGAAAAAAAAAATACAACAGTTTATAGATTTGGGTCAGAAACTTTTAGTCTTCATTATTGTGCAACTGATTATACAGGATCAGTTTGGGATCATTCTGCAATGCAGTACTAAGTATTTGAGGAAAAAAAAATTCTACCCTTTGAATAGATACCGTAAACAGTTACTGGAATGTTGTAAAAAGATGTAGTACATTGTATCATCGAACCATAAGAAATGTAGATTCTTGCATGAGAAATGGAAGGGATGGGGGAGGGTATGCCAAGATTACAAGAGAACATCTTTTGTAGCATTTAGAGAAAAAGATTGTGGACAGCTTCTCACATTACTTTGGAGAGATAGAACACATACACACACACACACACACACACACACACACACTTTGGAGAGATAGAACACACACACTGTGGAGAGATACAGTAGATACTGTAGAACACACACTTTGGAGAGATAGAACACACACACACACACTTTGGAGAGATAGAACACACACACACACACTTTGGAGAGATAGAATACACACACACACGCACTTTGGAGAGATAGAACACGCGCACACACACACTTTGGAGAGATAGAACACACACACACACACACACACACACTTTGGAGAGATAGAACACACACACACACACACTTTGGAGAGATAGAACACACACACACACACACACACTCACACACATGCACACAATTGATATCTCATAGCAAATAATAAAACAGAAAAGATAATGCTGGCTTCATGTTTTCAAGCTGTCGTAGAAATTAGAAGAGTTTTTTACTTTTGCTTTCAAAGGAGGTTAGAAAATCAGGAGTATTCTACTCTGCGTAAACAGCGTCGTTGATGACGGTGTAAATGATATCATTTTTCACCGGGGTTGAAATCAGAGCGCCGCATCTTCACGGTGGATTTACCTAGTCATTTAATGTCATTACTGGTAATCCCCAGAGACCTTTCGTTGGCCTGGGAGGAATTAGAAACGATATGCGATATATCTCTTTTAAAGTCGCCATATTCTGAAAAGCCTTACTCGGAGACTTTATGGGAATACATGTATGACAGGCAACTCATCACCTAAACCCATCTTGAGCCACAGTGTCACTGCAATCAGGCCAAAGGGTTTTTCATCCGGGACAAGATGTATATAGATAAAAAGCTTCTTGAACCTGTCAAAGTTCATGTTTAAGTTCATCAACCTGTCTGTTCTTTTTCATCTCTCTGTGAGATACATAGAATGGGGGATTTCAAGTTTGGTGCTGGCTGGTGCTACGTACAGCACCGTAGTGCCAGTGCTAGTGTTATCTTGAATACAAACAACTGCTTTCAATCGAGCTCCAATACCGACAGTCAGATTAATGTAATGATACCAATCACAATTATCAATCCCCAACACGAGGTGTTTGCATCGAACCACTGCGAAGTTCGCGAGAATTGCACAAGGGAGAAGGTGATGGCGTATGGTTGCGTCAAATATCAAAAGATGTAGCCATGACTGCTATAATAGTTTAGATGCATAATAAGGAAGATGGACTAAAATGCCACAAATTTCATCTACGTTTAGTTTCATTTACATCACCCATTCTTTTGGATCTAGTACTATGACACAATTAAGTTTAATCTTCTACATAATGTACTTTCTTATAGCGAGTGTGTTGACAAGGCTAAGTGCTTATGGTATGGTAATGACACTTCTGAAGCCTCCAAAGTATGTTGCTGTACATTATGCAGAGACATGCTGCCTTTTTGCAGTTGAATCCCTTGAAGCTCCATAGTGGTGCTTCCCACCTTTAGTGCAACACTGACATATGATGTATGTACCATACTCTCTCTCAATGGGGGTTTCATTGAATGTTGTAGCTTTTTAAAAGTTCATTGACATCTCTTGGGGCAGAACCAGAGTTTCCGACGGAGAATAATACAAGTGTTTCCCTGTACCATAGCGACTGTTCTACTGTCTTTTTGGATGATCCCCCCGCCCACCTTCTCTACACTACCCCACCCAAAGTCATGTAGGATTGTCGTAGAGACCGAGCTCTTCTGAGGTTTACTGTTACTATGCCTTAGCCAGAGAAAGTTGATGTGTATATTATTAAGAGCCAGTTTCACTAGTCGGGCGAAACCGTTTCTTACGTAGCTTTACACAGATAACTTGACCCTAATAATGACTAATGAATATGTGGAAATTGTACCACGACTTGTTGGACAGGATGATGGAAATAAGGTTTTAATGCCAAAAGGCGTTTCAGCCCACATTTCATTCGCCCAGTTGCCTGTTTACAGCCTGTGATTGCACAGAGGTGATCTCACCCACCTGCGCTCCGTTTAGATGCCAGCCGAATCGGGGACAGTCAACCGGGAGTGGGTGGTGTCCTTATCAGAGGATGACATGCACTCTTCATCTATTTTTTTAGTCTTGCCAAACCCACATGGTAGTGGAACAGCGTTTTAAAGAATGACATCATCTCAATTCTTAATTAAAGGTGAAATCAACTTTTATAAACTTTGATAACAGAGTTGTATCTTGGTTCTTGTATTTGCTGCTGTCCACGCAAAGAGGAAGAAATTAGTAACTGGAATTCTCAAAGATAGGTTAAATTTGATCAGATGAATATGTGATGGTGTAAATCTCATACTGTTTATGCCAACACGTCCAATAATGAACGAGCGCTACCTTTGGCATGTGGAAGGCACACCTGTGTTACTCTTGTTTAAAGTCCATGGACTGAATTTAAACCATGGATTGGATATTGATATAATCCACCTTTGTGAATCTAGGCCAATGTGTTTAAATAATGCCATATGGGTATACATAGTGTGCAATCGTAGGTTGTGCGTTCCCATTGTTCCCAACACTAGCCAAGTCACTTTCTAAAGATAGAAGAAAAACATGATAAGACTCCCCATGTGTTGAAGTTCAGAAGAAATCAGTCACATCTGGTTATGACAATTTGCAGGTGCACACACACACACACACACACACACACACACACACACACACACACATACCTTTTACGTCAAGTTCCTCTATTGTAAAGCTACAAGTATGAAATATCTTAACCCTTCATACAGTATGCCCATTCAAGCACTTACAACATGGTAGATTTAACATGCTAAACTTTTTCATTAGCATTCTAAACGGAATTAGCCCAAATTTGACCTGGGCGTAAGAATTAGCAAGCCCACTCAGGTTCTAACAATAATTTGTTTCAAGTCCAACAGAAAAGCCACTTTAAAGGGATGAGGTAATCGCTATTTATTGACAGTCACATATGAAGTTGAGTTTGGCATTTTTCTTCAATTTGTCTCCCTCTAACAAATGAAATTTGTAAGATCGCAACTGCTAATCTGTAATTTAACAAACATGTCGGAAAAAAGGAACAATGGGAGTCGAACCTGTCATCTACTGCTTTCCGGGCAGCAGCACTACCACCAGGCTGTCCCTGGTTGCCGGCAGTGACACGATGAACATGGAACAAATACCCAAGCTCCAAAATTCTGACATTGTTATGTTATTTAGTCCAAGGCAGAATATGAAGTGTCTAGACATTTGTGCCAGTTGGCAAAGAAAGCCCTCCAGAATGTGTGCCAAATTATGAACAAAGCATGGTATAGAGTTAATCAAGGTGTCAGGGAAAGAAAGCGGCCATGCCACCTGCTGTGCATTTGCTGCATCTCCAGTAGAGGGTAGTGACTCCGTCCTTATCTTCTTTACCATGATTGTAAATGCAAATATGCCCTACAACAAACAATTGCGTAAAGACAGAATCAGCATCAGAGTAGGTGTATTCACACTGGCGGGGAGACACCGTGATATTTCACACGGTATTTCTTTAATTTGAATGCAGGTACAGCACGAAATAAGCCACGAGATAAATTGCGAAATGCTGAGGTATCTGATATTAATTCAAACTTTGCAGGCAATATATGCATTCAAGATTTCAGTGTGTGTTTTGTCATGAATTCCACCAATCAGACAGCAGTTTATTTGTCACGTGACCTGCCACATTTCTGGTCTTCTTCCCCGTATAAAGGGATATGCGCGTGCGCAGTGCTTTAATACCGAACAAAACATTAGTATATTGTGAATAAGAACAGTAACAAGCAAATAACCATGGTGTATTGTATGTACATATATTACTCTTATTTTCCACCAATGAGAATGGTGTCAACAAATTACCATGGTATCTAATCTGGTAATTCATATGTGAATGTACCTACCTTTGTATAACAGTTGTACATAATGACTGAAAAAAAAAACCCACAAAAAACTCAGATATTTTCACTCATAGTCTTAGTATAGAGCCTCCAAGTAGGAATAGGTGCCCAAATTGCTTATGTTTCATTTTTCTATTAATGCAGGTCTAAAGTTAAAAGAGTAACCTCACTCCTGGTTAGAATTAGTTTTGGTAGTGAATGTAGTCTGTCAGACAGAACATTGAAAACTTTATGGCAATTGGACGAGAACATGTGTGAGAAAGTTGCAGAATTTCAAAAGTTTCTTGCATTTGGGGAACGATGTAGGACGTATAACTGTTCCAAGAAGAATCATTACAATCACTCCATTGTTGACAACTTTAACATGGTGTTACATAAATAGTGTTTCATATACAAGCCAATCAGAAAAATGTGAAGCAGTTATGTTGTGATCATTAATACATACAATTTCCATTTATGATAGTGACTGATAGTAGTGTTTTAACTCATTGAAGAGGGACTGATTTTTCTATAACACGCATTTACCATTTACCCATACTAGCCCGAGAATGCTTGGGACTAGTCTTCAACAGGTTAAAGGAGCATCCAGTCCAGTTTAAGTGAAGCCTTTACTGCTCAGTTTGCAATTTTAGTAGACATTTATTTTGTCTTTTAGTAAAGATTATTTTAACAAAGGATGTACATTGTGGTTTGTCTTTCAGCAAAGTATTTGATTGATCTTTTTTTTTTTCACTGCTCCTTTGTTTTTATGGGTAGACTTTCTCTCACTCTTTCTCTGTCTGGTAGACATACTTTCACTTGTTGTTTCTCTTTGCTTTACATTTACAGCTGTCGTCGATTCGTCGCTGCGGTCACTCCGACTGCTTCTTCTTCATGGAGGTCGGGAGGCAGGCGGTGACGGGACCGGGAGAGCTGTGGATGCAGGTGGAAGACACGGTCATCGCCCAGAGCATCCACGAAGCTTCCTTAGAGTAAGTATTCCCATCCCACCTCCCCACCCCTAAGCATCCACAAAGCTGAGTAAGTACTCCCCCTCCCCCCAAATAAAAAAAAAAACAAAACAAGCAAGCAAACAAACAAACAAACAAACAAACAGCTGTGGCATAGTGGATGATGCTTTTTCTCTGAAATGAGAAGTTTTGGGTTCAAATCTAACATGCAGAGATTCCATCTCTCCCGCATTTGGCAGGAGAAAAGCAATGCGTAGTAGGAGGTTTCATTCTCTCAGCACAAGATGTGTGTATCTGTTGCAGATGGAGACATTCGAGTATGTAAAGCCAATGGAATTCCAGCGATTGGTCTTTTTTTTTTCTTTTGTCAGGATGTCTTTTCTGTTATTATCTTATCTCTCCCTTCAGGTTATACATTTTTGTGTGTGGAATATACAAAATGTGTCCACTTTACCTTTGATATGATGACCATTAAGAAGACAATGCACACTGAAAAAAAAAAAAAATAAGTGCAACAGACTCCTTATAATCCAGAAGTGCTTATCTAAGATCTGCTACAAATATCGCAAAGCAACAACAGGAAACTGCCCTTTTGCAAGCCAAGATGGCTATTAAACAGAAAGTTTTGCTAAAGATGTTGTAGTGTTGTTGCTGTCATGTTGTTTCTTGTTGTAGTCTTTTTGTGTGTGTGTTTTTTGAGCCCCCCTTTTCAACCTCGCTTGGCTGTGACCGCTTCCAATTTGTCAGAGAGGCTTGAGTGGCTCGCTGAGACCACGATCCCTCCGGGTATCAGGTTAAGTGCATGTGCGGATGATATTAGATGCGAGATGAAAAAGATAGATGGTTTGACGTGTCGACAGGAGAGGGCAGAAAAGTGAAAGATCATCCTCTTTCCCCCAAGACTGAAAGCTTCTTTGTTGTTGTTGTTTTGTTTTGTTTTTTGAGGGAGAGAATGAGACAGAGATGTAAAGGGAGAAAGAAAGAAAAAGAAAAAGAAAAGAAAAAGAAAAAAAAAGAAAAAAAGAAAAAGAGGAAGACAGAAATTCAATTCAATTCAATTCAGTTCAGTTCAGTTCAATTCAATTCAGTTCAATTCAGTTCAATTTAGTTCAGTTCAGTTCAGGTCAATTCAATTCAGTTCAATTCAATGCAACGCAATTCAATTCAGTTCAGTTCAGTTCAGTTCAATTCAATTCAATTCAATTTAATTCAGTTCAATTCAATTCAGTTTAATTCAATTCAATTCAATTCAGTTCACTTCAATTCAATTCAGTTCAGTTAAATTCAATTCAATTCAATTTAATTCAGTTCAGTTCATTTCAATTCAATTCAATTCAAATTTTATTTCATTTTAGATGAGAACATTCAGTTCAGTTCAGTTCAGTTCAATTCAATTCAATTCAATTTAATTCAGTTCAATTCAATTCAGTTTAATTCAATTCAATTCAATTCAGTTCACTTCAATTCAATTCAGTTCAGTTAAATTCAATTCAATTCAATTTAATTCAGTTCAGTTCAGTTCAATTCAATTCAATTCAATTTAATTCAGTTCAGTTCAATTCAGTTTAATTCAATTCAGTTCAGTTCAGTTCAATTCAATTCAGTTCAATTCAGTTCAATTTAGTTCAATTCAGTTCAGTTCAGTTCAGGTCAATTCAATTCAGTTCAATTCAATGCAACGCAATTCAATTCAGTTCAGTTCAGTTCAGTTCAATTCAATTCAATTCAATTTAATTCAGTTCAATTCAATTCAGTTTAATTCAATTCAATTCAATTCAGTTCACTTCAATTCAATTCATTTCAGTTAAATTCAATTCAATTCAATTTAATTCAGTTCAGTTCATTTCAGTTCAATTCAATTCAAATTTTATTTCATTTTAGATGAGAACATTGACATTTTACTTTCTTCGGTAACAGAGAATAATGTTTCATAAGCAAAGCAAAGCAAACTGAGAAGAGTACACAATAATTGTGGAACCTTATTGAAGTTATACGTTGTCATGAAAACTGAAGTGATAAAAATGGTAGCAATACGCAGTCTGCAAAAATTGGAGGGACCTTTTAAAAGACAAAGCTTGTAGAATGTGGGCTCCTCAGGTAAAGAACATAGATAGAAAAGGTAGTTGATGGACAAAGAATTAAAAGAGGTCTAGAAAAAAAAAAGTCTGGAAGCCCACTGAGAACACATACATGTAGTCTAAACAAACAGACACACATACACACATGTGAATGAATATCAAAGGAGACTGGAACAGCAATGAAACTATTAAATAAGGAAGACTAAGAGACAAGACAGAAAGGAGAAAGGATGGTATCCTGAAGTTATTCAGCCATGAATGATATCATGTTTTATACATACATTGTATATAGCAGAAAATTGAAATTTCATCATTTTTTTTCCCGACATGATGAGTGGAATATTGTCAGATGATGACATTATCAGCTCAGTTACATGCATTTTCATATGAACTGTTTCAGGACTGTTTTGCAAAAGTTAGTGAAACGTCTCGATTTGATAACTTCCCTGATTTTTACCCAGTTTTGATCAAATTTTCACTGCTGTGCTTTATAAAATTGCACTCATTTTCACACTCTCATTTCAGATTGATTTTTAACCTGTTGAAGACAAGTCCTGAGTATACTCGGGCAGGGGTCTGTGGGTAAATGCATGTTGTAGCAAAATCAGCTCGTCCTCAATGGGTTAACTGGGCTTTAATTCCTCTATATGTCTTTACACATACATGTCACTATGCTGTATAGAAAGTCACAAAATTTTCAGGGGTGTTAAGTTGCAGGATGGTGTCCTCCACCTAGTAGTTATATGTAAAACCGTGTTTATGTCATACTAATATCAGGCACTGTAATGAGGTTGTTCTCAGGTGTCATTCCCGATACTGATTGGATTTGTTGTTGTTGTTGTTTGGGCTTAATCAATGTCATGTCACCTCCTCCACATGTTCTTTGATTTTCTTGGTTTATTCCTTGCGAATTCAACCAGTATCGAGCGTGAAACAGAATGATCATATATTTTTCTGTGTGCCTTTGACATTCTAGAAATTGCCCTTTGTCTTGGCGACCATTTGTAGACTGTCTTCAAATTCTAAATGGTGACAGTTGGACAGTGAGCTGTGTTCACCCTTTGCTATGGGCTTTCCAGCCATCTTCTCAGATGGAAATGAACAAACAAACAAACCTCAAGAGGTAAATTTAACTTTACTCCTTTGCTAATAGAATTTTGTTTGCTGACCACAGTATTTTGTGTGATGTTTCTCCCTGTGTCTCCAAAGAGCGATGCGGTCGGTACGGCAACAAGAGGAGATGAGGCCACGCAGCCACAGCAGCACCATCAACTCCGGCGGGGGGACCGACCCGAAGGGCGTGTCCGGATCCGGCGGGCGTCGGCAGGCCAACACCCTGGGGCCCTCATGGCGCACGAGGTGCGACAGCATGCCGGTGCCGAACCGGCAGGGCCCCGGGCGTTCCAACTCGCGGGTACGCGTCAGCAGCGAGGGGGAGGAGGGACAACCAAGAGAGGAACACGTCATCGCCAGTAGCAGCAGTCCTGTGAGGTTTGTATAGAGGGCGCCCTTTGCAATTTTTTCCTTGGTGGCTTACTTTGAATGAGAACCTTAAGTTCAACTTAATAATGTCTTCACTTTAGCATGACTCAACAATGCATCACGTGTGAGCGAAGGATGTGAATGTTTCTCTGAAGGTTTTGCACAGTAGAAGAAGCTGTAGCTACCTGTACGTGTACATTTACACAGTTCTTTCTCTGCACCAAGTACATGTGGATTCTTCGTTGGATTAGCATTAATCTGCTCAGCTGGTACACATTTATAAGTCCCGGGGGATGTTTCATAAAGCTGTGCTTAAAGTTACGAACGACTTAAAAGCGACTGGTGATCAGTTCTTATGCTGAATTATTGAAATTCTGATAAGTATAGCACATTCAGAACATGTTCCAGTCGTTCTTAAGTGGTTCATAACTTTAAGAACAGTTTTATGAAACACTCTCCTGGGGCCCGTTCATAAAACTTGTCATCAGTGACAACTGCCACATTTCTGTGACAAATTTGCTCTCAGCCAATCAGATGCAAGGATTTCAGTAGCTTGTCACATCTATGACAACTTGTCACTGTCTGGATCCATCAGAATATATGTTGTAGATCAGAACATACTGGTGGAAAAAGGTCGATCAACTACACTATAATAGCTTCTTTGCAGGGTGACGCTTGCCTGAGAGAGAATGTCTATGGTGTCCCACAAAGCCGATCAAGCGAATGTGTCACGGGGTGTTGCAGACTTTCCAACCTTACTGACTATGGAGGAAAGAATCTGAATTTCGACCATTCCCAGCTCTTGTTTCAACACTAATTCCTTTTTTTTCTGGATAATTTTTCTATGCACTCCTATGGGAACTGCTCGTTCTTTCCTACTTTTGAGCCAAATCATCCCTTATTTTTCAGTCAGAAAGGTTGGGAGGTCTAGGTGTTGTGTGCTTAACATCAGACAGAAGAATTTTACCAAGAACTTAATCATTAAATGATTTCTTACATATGTCATAGGAAATTTTTGTGAAATTTAAATGTAGAATTGTTTTGTGTTTATCTTCATTGTGATATTCTCAATGTAGATCTCCTTGTCTGTTCTCACGTACAGAGCCAGTTTATTTTTCGTGACTTTGTACAAAAGCACAAACACACAAGATGGTAGTTGTAAGTGGGCGTACGGTGTACTGTAAAAGTGGATATTTTCGTGCTTGGTTGAGTAATAATTAATTTCACGTTTTTAATTCCGACTCGAGGCATTATGTAGCGGTACATAATAGCAAGCATGTGCTTTTTTTCTCCACACTCCTGTCTGGTCACACATTTTGCATGACAATTTCCGCACCGTGGATATTTCCACTTTTACAGTACATCATTTTTATTTTATACTCTCAAGTCACCATTACAATAGTTCTATCAATAGGTACATCCCGTTATACAGTATGTCCCCCAAAAAATTACGATCAGATTTTCACATTCTGATAACACCCAATATGATTAAACTGTCTGAATGCTATCTGTACTTCAGGATCTTAAAATATGACATCTTAGCTCTATTTTGCAGAAAACCCCATTCAATTTGGTTTAATAAGCGGTCACAGAGAAATGTGGATTTATTATAAAGCATGTCATGAGTCTGATTCTTCCAAGTTTAGCACTTGGATGCTCTTGTGTGTGAATACAATAGACGGAACTTGGAGGGAAGAGATTCCTGACATCCTCTACAAAATTCCTCATTTCTCTTTGACCACTGAAGCAAATCGAATGGGATTTTTTGTAAGATGTGGGCAATGAGTCATAGTTTCATACCTTGAATTTGTATTTAGATTGATTCACCATTTTTAAAGATATTGCGGGGCGTCCTGTTGTAATTTTTTTTTGGACATATGGTATATCATTGGACATGTCAAAATAGTGATAACTTGTTGACACATAATTTCATATGGGAGAGAATATGAACACAAACATATTCAAACAATTACTAGAATAGGCCACAGATTCTTTCTCTGGTCTTAAAGGTCCTGTTCACCTTTGGAAACAGTGATTTAAAACGTGTTCAAGATATCACTTGTGATGCATATGTGTAGGTCAGTTGTATCACAAAACATCCTACCACATAAGATTTTTGCAATAAAACCTAAAATATAAGGAGATATCACTATTTTTCTCATTAAACCATAACTGTAGACGGTTTAGTCTCGAAACACTCTTATTATAACTATTGTTTACATTTTGTATATCTAACAACACTTAACATCGATTATACTGGTTCAAATTTTCACATTGGTTGTTTCTATCCCTAACTCACATTTTAGAACTATTTTGAAGCACTAATGCTGGGTTTTTGTTTCATCTGCAAATGGTAAATTATGCCTTTAAGTAGGAAAAAATGCAACAACAACAAATAAACATAAAGATAGAAGACTAGTAATGAAAAAAAATGTGGCTAAATTATATAATGTTGCAATAGGCAAAAATAGATATAATTTGTATCATGTTAATGTCTATTCTTTAAATGTTTTATCTTTTATTTATTTATTTTTTTTTTGTACTTATATTTTTGTTGCATGTATTCAAGTCATGTTAGGCCTTTCATCTCTCATATCTAGTTAGCCTATAGATAATGGCATATTTGGGTCGTGGAGGTGATGAATTAAGCTCTTTTTTGATAATCATACCTCTACACCATTGTTCTCTTTTTGTTTCCTTTCTATTAATTTCTCCCTTTATGTTTTTTTTTTTTTCCTCCTGTACTTAACGGCTGCACAATGCAAACACTTTCAGCTCACTTATAGCTCACTGGAAGTGGTGTAGTAACTTTATCGGATCTTACGTTGGGTATGTGATCACCAGCCACTTTCACACGGTGAATTTGGTCCTATCTTGCTCTCTGTTTATTCCGTGGGAGGTTTGCATGTCGCTCTCGTGAATCTGTGTCTTATTTCAAAAGTGTGAAAGGGGGGAAGGGGGTTGGGGTGGGCTCTTTATTTCTATTGAGAAACAAAGACTCACCTAGAAGTCGGTTGGGGGATGCTGAAGCACACTTGGTTAAGTTTTACTCTGGTGTACTCATGTTTACCATGATGAAGTCTACACCATCAGAGGAGAGGCATATCGGATGATGCACAGATGCTTCGTCCAGAGGATATTTCACCAGTTCCCCAAAATACAGTGCCATGCAAAATGCCGCTGATATGTATCTATATCTCATATTAAAGCGGAGTGCGCCAAAATGTATATTTACATTTTATACTAGTGATGGTCATTGTTTGTGCTAATTGTACTGCACAATGGAAGTGGTCATACAATTTCTTTCAACACTGTATGGCCAAGCACAAAGTGGGCTGATCGTGTTTGTATTTATGTGAACTTTACTTTTATATGTTTCCTTCATTTTTCTTTTCTTTGTGGAGTTCACTGTTAATTGTCAAATGTGTATACCAGTGTACATGTAAGTTGTCAAGTGAGTTCTTATTTTTATTTTCAATGGCTGGCCTGATGATTTGTTATTACTGAGTTTTTCTTGTACTAGTGTTGTGCAGTCTTATTTTGTGTTCTTATTTTATCTATAAGGAAGCGTGACTCTTGTGAAACTTGGTCATGTGTATGAAGTATCTTTTGAGGAGGAATGATCTTTTGAGTTTAAGACTTGAACTAGTGTGTATTAAAAAAAAAAGAAGAAGAGGAGAACAAAAACAAAGAGGGTTTGGGCCAACTGCTATTATGTTAAGATTTAAATTACACTGGACAGCAAAAGAAAGTACCCACTTCTGTCAAAGGCCGCACACAAAAATTCACCCCCTACAAATAAACAATTTTTGTACACAGGTATGCTGCAATATTTATTAGTAATCACATACCCAATAACAAGTGATTATCTTTATTACAAAAAAAAAAAAAATGACATGCACAGCATCTTGGTCACTGAATCAAAAGTCACAAAATGTAACAGAATGAGCCTTACAAGTTTTACGCAGAAATCAGTGTCACAGGACGAAAAAAGCAGTCACAAACATCAATTTTCAATAATGTGTATGTCCTCCTCGTGTCTGGACACATTCTAGGCATCTCTGACACATGCTCTGGACAAGCTGTCTGGCGTAGTCCTGGGGAAGTTCTGTCCATTCCTCCTGCAGAGCTTGGATCAATGTTGGTTGTTTAAAAATGTTGTCCATTCAGTAGCCATTTTTGTGTGGTGGAAAGTGCTTTTGTGTGGGACTTTTGATTCAGTGACCAAGATGCTGTGCATGTCAAGTTCTTCTTTGTTATGAAGACATTCACTTGCTTATGTGCATGTGATTAGTAAGGGGCAGTGTAGCACACCAGTGTACAAAAATTATTTCTAGGGAGTGAATTTTTGTGTGCGGCCTTTGACAGAAGTGGGTACTTTCTTTTGCTGTCCAGTGTATTTGAAATTGTAGCTCATTTAGTGTCAACAAAATCTGAGCACAGGAACTAAAGTCTTCTTGCTTTCAAAGGGTAAATTCTCTTGTGCAAGTTTCCACCTAAAAGTACATTGTAGGTGAAAAGTTATGAGAACTAGATCTAAAGCAAAAACATAGAATGGACCAGCAAGTAATACCCCTCAACTTCTTATGTGTTACCACCAAATCTAGCTGCAATTTTATTTTGGCTTTTACAACACCCACCTCCACAAAAGAAGATTTATAAAGAAAAAAAAAAACAAGTAGCTTATCAACAGAATGATGCAGTAACATCATAGATGAGTTATAAAAAGAATTTTCAGTTGATCTTTATCATAATACATGTATAAAGGAAGGGGAGTGGAAAAAAAAGAGTAGTTTCTCAATTTTGATTTGTGCTGTAGACAAACATCTGTTGGGAACCACAAAACACATGTTTATTGAGTTCCCTACAAAATTTGATTACCTTCAAAAGTTCACATTGGTATCACAGTGTTTGGAGACACCTAGTCAATGTAAAGCATTTATTTTCAATTCTCTTCTCTGTAAACTTACAAAGGTTTCTACAGTCTTTTGTATTATATTTCCTAAAAGTGGATTGAATATGAGTCGGAACCCATTTTCTCTTTATCTAAACTACATAGTGGTGCTTCTCTGGTGTTGAGTGTGTTATGGAAGGAAAATGTACCACAAGAATAGGAGGAGAGCAAAGACACAGGACTTATAAACCTTCAAAAAAAAGTAGAACACATTGTTTAAAATTGTGGATGAGATAAAATTATGATCACATGATACAGATTGCCATTTTTAACATTTGCACAATACCATTTGGAAAGAATCTTTGGACTGAAATGGTCCCCAGTTTCTCATTACCTGATAGATATTGCTCACTGGTATAGTTATCTTCCAAGTAGTATATTTTGTTGGTAATTATCTTTCTGGTTTTTTCTTCTTCTTTTTTTAGCTCATGACCAAGAGATGTTGAAAAGGCTTAAAAGAGTATTTTTGGTTTCACAATTTCTTTCGAAAATGTTTGTATATTTGAAAAATAATTTGGCAGACACTATTCTCTCAATTTCCACATTTATTCAGCAGTTATTTGTGTGTCCTCTCTAAAACATTACAGACATTTACAATGTGTAGTTCACAAAGACAAGGCAGATTATATCTGTTTTTGTCTTTCTTTTCTTTTTCTTGCTTGTAGATATAGAGAAGGGAAAAAAAAATCCTGTGTGTTTTTTTTCTTTTTTTTTTCACAAGGTGGACATTGTCAAGATTAAACCATGGAAACATTGCAGTAAACAATGCTATTTAGCACCTTCAGTGTGTATTCAGGGATTTGGCTGTACCCTGTCATGGCTGTTGCATTGGTTCCCACTTTTATGCAATACCATTATGATTACATTTTTATTCCAAACTTGGCTTTTGATATCATGCAGCACACTTTCTACTGCATTCATGTACCAGTGCTAAGAATTTGGGTGGATACATTTATACATGTGTATGCAGTAGTGTAATATCTACAAATGTATGTCGTACTACAACATGGCATGTGCCTAGTACAACTGTACTTGAAAAGGGACGTAGCTAGAGTTTGTACGCTGTAAAGTAAAAGTAATTTAAGAAAAAAAAAATCAGACTCTGTGTATTAAGAATATGCGACAATGCATCACAAAACCAGTAAAAAGTTGCCAGACGCAGATTTGTGTAGTTAGGGGCAGATTCTGTAGGAGCAGAGCCTTCAAAATGACAAATATCTCGATACAAATGACTTCCCTTAATAATTAAAATAAAGTACACCCTCTGGAAAAGTGTTAACTGAGAAAAGAAGCTTTGAAATTTAGGGTCTTTTTATTGACTGCTTTATTTGGAAATCTCACCCATCGGTGCTCTGTGCATTGAGTGAGACACACGATCACACATGCACACACACAAAGCCAAGATATAAAAATTGATAGTAGCCACTATGAAGGGATTATCGGATCAAGCTTCAATTTTGCACACTCTTATAGGTACTTGTATATTGTACTCCTGGCTAATACCAACTTTCAATGCAATAGCTTCATCCTTCCATAATTTATTAGAGTTGAAAGTGAAGAGTGTGCAAAGGATTTTAAAGAAAGGAAATTATTACTGTAAAGGAACCTCTGGAGACATTCCTAATCACAGAAAAAAAAAAGCGTTCTTTAAAACTGCAAAAAAGAAAAGTAAAAGAAAAAAAATCATTTCATTTTATGATATCAAACATTTGATATATCTTGAAGAAAATTGATCCTTCAGAAAATATAAAAGTCTAAACATTTATAAGGTTGACACGTTTCACAAATTTTGAGCCCTCACATACATGAGATTCGGGTCATGCAACTTTTTGGTGGTTTTGTGATGCAGGGTCATATGTTTTAGTGTATCAGTGTATATTGCTCAAGGACACACAGGTGGTCCTCTGGTTCTGATGATTAATATGCATGACCATGTGACCATCTTTCCTCCACTCACATTGCTGCGTTCGTGGGGCCAGTAATCTAACCAACTCCTTTATGAGACCACGGACATGCAGTGAAGGGGGAGGCGGCATGGGACATTCCACTGTTCCACGGGGGAGATCAAGGTACCCCCCTCTCCTGAATGCCCCTCTGTCTCTACCCCCTCTCTCGCTCCCCACCCTTCCCCCATCATATAAATGTTCCCGCTCTGCCTTTGATACAGCTGTAGTTTTAATAGATGGTGTTTCTTTTCTGTGAAGTTATTGTACGGTTGTTTTTTCTGTGTCTGGTGAATATTAAGTCCTGGTAGTTTTTATACAGAGTGTTGTCATTTGGGATCAAGTATTTTTTGTACACCATAGCTTGAAGATATTGAACTTCTTCTGGATATTGTTGTCTGTTGTGTGTAAAGTACATCATATCATTCTATAATTATGCATTTTCCTGCGAGATGGCAAATTTTCATGGCTCTTGTGTTTCTCCTCTACATATCAACATCATTCTGCTACAAATCTCACTGCGAATAGTGGCTTTAGATGTACGCTCTGAAGATTGGTTTCCTGATTACAATTTCACTTCAATCCCTACCCTAAAATAGAAATGCTTTGAATCTTCCCCACCCCCCCCCCAATTTTAATTTTAGAAGTTTAAATAATCTCCCATCTCAATATGGCCTCTTCTCTGCTTTTCTGCTGTTGTGCTTGCATGTTGGCTGTAAAAAGCTTTAAGTCAGCAGTGGTTTTTATGAAGTGTCAAATTGTAATCCATTAATTCCCAGTTTTGGTGATATGCCACTTCCCTGCAACCATATACTGAATATAATATACCACTAAGCTGTCCATGATTCCCATTCTTTGCCTGTTATGTCGTGTAGAGCTTGTCATTGTATCTGGTGATATAGAGAAGCCTCCATGCGTATAGTGTGTGCCAATGGCTGCACACTACATTGTACATCAAAGCCGCAGTCACATGTACGAAATAGTGGGATAACAATCACATTTTATACCTGAACATTTATTGGAAGCGTTTACATGGACGCGAAACAGGCAAAATAGCGGGATGACGATCACAATCAAATCTCAAGATTTTTTGCAAGCATTCACACGGACAGAGAAAATCCTGCTAATTGCGTATCGCGGCAATGTGCCAAGGAATCTACGCATGCATGAAATCTGCTAAACTGGTACACACAGTGTGCTTCATTGCATGATGCGCTTCTTTTTGCCCTTTTGTTCTTGCGCGTCACAGTGGAGTGGTACAGGCACTGTCGTTGTGGTGCACACGCTGTTGTGATGCGCGCTTTGAATGATGGGATATAAAATCTTTTGATTAGTTGCTCCAGCATTCACACGGTCCCGGCAGAGCAGATGATGATTCAGAAATAAGCGCGAAATTTCATTGGATTTACACTGTGATGCTGATTTAGTGGTCAAAATTCTTGAGATTTCAGTTGTGATGCAAATCTCAAGATTTGTGTCCCGCTAATTCGCCTACGTGAGAATCCCACTCATAATGCTACTTAGCATTTGTTTTTGTCTCATGCTCTTCCATCTTGCCGCCAGCTATCCATATGTGTGCACCAAATGGCAATGGTATCTCAAACAAAATATTTGTTTATTCGTGCTCTACTTTCGGGACATTTTTTTTCTTTTTTATTGCAAAGTTGTTTAACATGTTTCCATTTTTAGATCTGTCTAAACCAGGTATCTTTTTCTTTTAATGCAACTGTTTTCAAAGCATATCATGCAGATTTTCATTGAAATTGCTAAAATGAAGTTACAGCTGTAGGAAAGTTTAGGATGGCGAATAAGTGATTGTATTGCTGAAAAAAAAATTGTTTGAATGTGTCTTTTTTCATAGATTTTTTTTTTTTTTTGTTTTAGAGGGACACAGTTCAACATAACAACAAACAGTGAAGAGCTGAGCGGAATAAGTTGATGTGGAACTGTTAACGGGGAAGCTTATATTGAAGCAGAAATACTGATATTCTCTCAGAGCTACATGATTCTTCCAACAAATGTGTAATGATACTGGGTCAGACTTGATTTTTCTGGTTATACAAGTGTATATAATCTTGTGGGATATACAGGGTTGAGAGGTTGAGAGTTAATTCTCGTCACTAATTGCCCCAGCCTTTTCTGAGTTCATTGAAAGAACATCATTTTACCCTCGTTGGTTTTTATCAGGGTTTCACAGTAAAATTCAATCAACTGGTACAATGGTATGTAGAAACTATGGAAGGCCAAAGTGGTATGCACTGTAGAGATTTGGTAATAAATGGAGACACAGCAGCCAAAACCATGCTGTTAGATGTTCTGACACTTTTGCTTCCCTGCTCCCAACATATCTCTTCCTCATTTTTTTTTTTTCATTGCAGTGTGTTTCATTCTCTTCATTTTGCTTTTTGTAATTTTTCCTGTAGTTTATTGTTCATTTAATTTCTATTCTAACTCTTTCTTCTTCTCCCCATATTTCTTTTTTTCCTGCTGTTCTTCTACTTTTATTTTCCTCTGTTTTAATGATGCTTTTCATCATATTAAAGCTGCATTAATTCAGTGCTAAATGCAAGACATTATGTAGAAAAAACAGCAACAGTCATTTCTGACATTCTTTGGAAATTTTTTTTCATCAGCTTAAAATTGCCTATAGAAGAGCTTTAAAGTGTGAAGCCATTTCATGTGCAAAACCCCCAACCTCCCAGCTAAATCTCTGCTCTCTGTAAACCGCCAAAATGTTTGCATTCTAATTCCTGAAAATACTCTTCTTACTACATTCTCTCTTTTTAATTTATCTGTCGTATAAATCTCTCTTTCTCTCTGTTTTAAAGCGTTTTTGCCTGAAAAACATAAACATGCTTTAAAAGTCAGTAATGCAAATTTACTTTGATTGGTCATTCCTGTATGCATGCCACCTTAATAGCATACAATGTTGATACACTCATATTCAACTTTGTGTTTATGGTTCTTCTCAAATGTCAAATTATGATATTGTTTGTATTGCGAAAGTTTTCATCGTGAAATATTGTTCAACCAGTTATCCATGTCGTTGTATTTAGTATCAAAACTAAATTAGGCTCTAGCGAGGTTTAGTTTGTTGGGATGTCTTGTGTAGGGAATATGAGCGTGTAGAGCACAGTGACATGACATTTGCTCTTGCGACAGCTGCTCTGACTCGCAGTCTTATTTTCTCCAAGGACTTTTTGGGGTTAGGGTTAGGATTGCGATAGGGTTTTAGGTTTAGTTTGATGTCAGGACTAGGATTAGGGTTTATAGGGTTATGGTTGTGGTTAGAATTCTTTATTTTTGGCTTAGTGTGCATATATTGCATGGCTTAGTGTGCATATATTGCGTGGAAGCTATTATTGCAGGAGCAGATGCCATGGAACCATAGTAAGCAAATAATCAACGTTGGTGAAGGTGATGGGACAAACTATCACTTCCGAGGCGATCTGGATGTAGCTGTCTTTCCAAAGCACAGCTGAGGAAAGATGGCGTACACATTCAGATCGCCGAGGAAGTGATAGTTTGTCTCATTGCCTGAAACTAAAAGTTGATTATTTGCTTTATATTCCACATATAGGGTCCTAAAAATTCCCATTTTATTCCACATCTGAAACCGTTTTAGCTGTCTTTAGGTATCCTTAGGGCTTAGGCTACGTGTGCGCGTAGATGACAAAACAATGAATTTGCTGCACACACCGCGCGGCACTGAAGTGAAAGTGCGTTGCACTGTGTACTATCAAGTGACCTAGTTCTTCTCAGGTGATGTGATGGGCAAAACTACGCTTTATTACGTGATCAGCTCTTGACCAATCCTATAGCAAGATTGTTAGTATGTGGAATATAATGCACATTATCTTCTACCGTTGTGCTTTGCAAATGAACTCTCCATTGCAGTGGAAACAGGAATTTGATAGATGGACCACATTCTGAAATGCCTAGGAAATGATATGAAATCTCCTTTCGTTGATCTCCCTTTTCTTTTTATGGTTATTATGGTGAATGTAAGAAGAGAGCATCATTTTGTAAAGCAATCAGTGATGAGAAGTAAAATGCATAGTTTTAGCATTGCAAAGTGAAAGGGTGTGTGTATGTATTCCTGTGTTGATACATGTTCTGTTGTTGTAGTTTTGATATTCCCTTCTTGTTCTTGCATGGATATAAAATGTATCATGTTGTCAAGCACATACACATTACATACAAATGCACACACAAGACACAACACACACAGTTTATACGTACCGTGTACATCACCTGCACATGCACAACTGTGTACTGCTATATGTACAGAATATTGGCAAGGCAAATGGAGACAGTGGACTCCCATTATAACGAAGTCCTCGGGACCGGCAGTTTTCTTTTGTTACATCGAAATTTCATTAGAACGGGAAAAAAATTAAAAAAAATAAAAACACATAGAGTAGATGATGTTGCGACCTGAATTTTTACTTCGTTGTATTACACCGGAATTTCGTTATAACCATATTCGTTATAATGGGAGTGCACTGCACCATAAGTTGCACTTTGATGATCTCCTCAAGGTTTTGTCTGTTTGTGGTAGAATTTTCTTTGAGTTTGTATACATTTTAGTTGTGTCTGTAAGAAGTGTGCAGGCGGGGGGGGGGGGGGGGGGGAATGGAGTGGTTACCACAGTCTATCTGCAGCATGAAAGTTCTTGCACTTTAATACTTTCTTCTTCTTCTTTTTTTTTTTACTTCAGTGCTCGACTATGTATTGATTTTCGTAGCCTTTCGGTGGTTGTGTGATTTTGAACTCGACATGTTGTTGATGTATTGGGTTGTTTTATCAGATTATTTGTCTCCTCTCCTTTAGTGCATGATTTAAAGTCTTGATAGTACTCTCTTTTTTTTGTAGATTTTGCATATTGCATAATTATTCTTGGTTTATCTTCTTGCATGTCAGTATGAATGGACAAGATTTTTGTTTTGTTTTTGTAGCAGGGAGAAAGATGGTCTTGGTATAAAAAAAAGAGGGCCAGTTGTCCTAGCCACGCCTTTCAACCTTTGACCCCTTAGAAGATTTTATGCATGTGTCATTTTGTGTCTTTATACAAAAACTTGTTTAGTAGTGTGGGTGTGACATATTTGGTGTACCCATGTTCACACTACTGTACTTGCCGCAGTGTGGTCTGCGTATACTCAATGAATTCATTGAATGATAAATGCGTTAACAGTGTGTACAAACTGAAAAAAAAAAAAACACTGTTTTCCCTGCACCATTACTTTGTTTCCAACCCCATGGTATCGCTCTGCACATAAAACATACTGTCACTGTCTCCACACTGGCTAACGTGAATAAATGTCATCCAGTAATCACAGTGTAATATGACACAGTGCTGCACAATATTACAGTGTACATCTTCATCTACGTTGTATACTATGCTGTGCCACACTGAACAAAAGAGAAAAACATCTCCATATTGTTTTACTGTAAAATCTTCACATTGCAGTTGTATTAGAATACACCCGGTAAAGAGGGTACAGGATTTTCAGTGTTACCACAGTGTATGTATTTTACTGTCGTAAAGAGCATATGATGCTGTGAAAACCATGTTGGTACACACTTTGGACATTCCCTCTTCTTTCTGGTAGAATGGGAAAACCGTGCAGGTTTAAGGATAATTTTTTTTTACTTGTTTCATTGTTTTTTTTTTTTGGTTTGTTTTCTAGTTGACCAAAGCATACAATGAACTCACCTCATGTAGACTACTGCAATGCACATTTCATCCCACTATCAAAAAAGATTTTTATACCCCATTCAGTATACTTTCAATGATATTTGCAGTACCATTTATGCGTGCAGTCATGAAATTCATATCCGATTCCAAACATTCACTTGCAGTTGTGCGACTATATAATTAAACTTGAACTCCTCCATTTATGAATTCACTCATTTCTATCTTATCATATCTTCCATCTTCCAGCTTATCGCACTTTATTCAAAAAGTGCATAGTATTTGAGTGCATGATGCTTCATTTCAACCTCAATTCGCTGCTGAGTAAAAGTAATACTCAACATTTTTGAAGATTTTGAAGTATGGTCTCTGTCAGAAAGTACAAAATAATACCTTTTAAATGATATATTGGTCACTGCATATAAAGGTAAATTGTTGAAGTTATGGTCAAAAGAAGCACAAATTTTCTTATTATTCCCTTTATTTTTCTTGACCTTTAATCGCAAATATCTCCATTTGGCAAATATGGACTTATCCTTTTTTGCGAACAAACTCTTCATATATTTGTGACTATTGTACATTGTTGTTTTTTAAACAGTCATACGTGTACATGTAGTATATATGTGTCATGACATGACATTCATTACTGTACTATGAGTGATCTGTTGTTTTCATGACTCCATATCCATTATCTGTACGTGTCCATTTTCTGTGCAGTCTGCTCAAGTTTGGTAACAAGCTGCGTCCCAGGACCTCGAGTGAGGGTGAGAAGGGGCTAAAAGCTCCCGACAGGTAAGTACTGTGTCATGATGCTCTCACACTAAGGAGCTTTGGATTTGCGACGTGAACATTAAAGTTAAAGACGATTGCATTGGCCGTTCTCCTCTCTCCCTGCGTTATGTTGCAAAGTAGCTTTAGATTATGCGAAGACGCAACGTATAAAAACTGAAATGGTGCCCCCATATGATCAGTGCATCAAATAGCTCTCTGCATCATGAATTGAGCAGATGCAAAAATAGCCCAGGGCCCCGTTTTATGAAAAGATATTATATCGATGATAAATTTCCTTACTACACAGGCTGCCATAGACTTATCATAGAAATTAACTAATATAATCAATTATAACTCTTCATAAAACAGGGCCCAGAATGCACAGTGAAAACTCAAGACGACACAAGATATACAACCACATATGTGACCGTGCATCACAAAACGAACAAAAAGTCGCACACACTGATTTTGCGTGAGGACTGAAAATAAGTGAAATGGGTCAACCTTGCCGATCTTAACTTTTTCATATTTACTGAAAGGGCAAGTCTTCTTTTACATTATGCTAAAATTTGGGATCATAAAACAGACGGGAAAGTGTGTTTTTAGCAGTTTATCTCAAGCATTTTTGGTAGAATAGTGTGATTAAGTTTGCCTTTAGAGTCCCTTTTGCATTTCTAAAAAACCTTGTACACACGCTTCACTTTTAACTCTAATAAATTTTGAATGGATAGTGCTACTACTTTGAAGGTTAGCATTATTTATGGACAGAATGTGTTAATGAGGCATGCTTAATTCTAGTTTAATCTGATAATCCCTTCATTGTTGTTACTCAGGTGGTTTTACTTCCTGCTTTTTTACCCCATTCATCGCACAGCCAGCACGGTTTGGTAAAGATTAAGCGCTTGAATAGACACTGTACTTCAGAGCCTCTTTTCTCAGTTCACACTTTTCCTGAGTTTGTGCTTTCTTTCTAATATTAAGATAGGGTAGGAGAGTCCATTTGATTTGAGTTATACATCATTTTAAAGCTTAAAGTCTGCTCTTTCAGAACATGGTCTTAACTAAAAATTCATGTCTGGCGACTTTTTGTTTGTTTTGTGGTGCAGGGTCACATATGTACATGTAAATACAGTGTACACTGTACATTGATATTGATGAGCTATTTTGCACATGCGCAGAACAGGTTTTTCCTCTGAACATTCACGTCGCAAAAATCTAAAGCTCCCTACTCACCTTGATGTGAAACGCATAAACCTCAGGGGTGAAACATGGGCTAAACTTGTATTTCACAAACTCTCAACTCATTTGGCATTTTTACACATCCCCTTGCCATACTGTACATGTATGTGCTATCTTACCAAATAATCCTCACATCTTGTGTTTTTACATGTTGATGTTCAACTATTAGCATTGTTGAAAGGGAATTCAAAATAGAACGTCGTTATTACATGCATTTCCCTTAGACTCATGCCCAAGTATACTCGGGACTCAACGCGTGGAATGAAGCAAGCATTGCGGGAATCTTTGGCAATGTTTCATCAAACTCAAACTCTTAAAAGGGAATGGCTACAAATGTAGTGACTGATCAGTGGAAATCAGTGGGAATTCTGGGGGAAGATTGTTCCAATTCTTGTGGGATTCATTTAAGAGTGCTTGTGTGAAAAGTATTTGCTTCAGAACAGTCTCATATTAAAGTAATGTCCAGTTTGATACCCCGTCACTCTACAGACATGCTAACCTGGAAACACTAAACTGCACATTACTTGAATATGAGACCATTCTGAAGCAAACAATTTTTACACAATAGATATATAATGTACTCTTAAATGAATCCCACAAGGATTGGAACAATCATCCCCCAGCATTCCTACTGATTCCCACTGATCAGTTACTAGCCATCCCCTTTAAACAATTCAATTCATTTCTTTACAGAAATAACCAGCCATTGAGAATTAGGGATCATACAATTATAAAATTGGTCAACTTCATAGTTTTGAATCCTTTGAACTGAAATTATACATTGTACATGTAGGCTGGACGAACCATTGTCACTGTGAAAAAAAAAGGCCATTGCAATCACCAAAACCAGTCACTCAGTGTCAGTCAATATCACTGCCCAGTTTACTGCTTTGTGCTGAAAATTAGTCACAATCTTCATAATGAATCACTTCATTGTTATACTACGAACATTATCTGTCCCTCATTCCGGACTGCCCATTTTACCATGTGTACAATAATTGCTCGTTTTCCGCGACGTCGATCGTCCGGGAGTTGAACATGACGTGGCGGCCATGTGTTATCCTCTTGATGACATATCCATTCACTATAATACTCATCTCATGTGCGAGTCGCCAAGAAGCGAGACAAAACAGGCACTATTCATATTCATTGAGGGAAATGCAATGTATTCTATTACAGTACTTTAAAGGGACTGTACATTAATGGTTGAGGTGAGGATTCAGGTGTATAACATTCTTAAGTGAGATAATGAGAAACCGCTTATGAAATATGAAATAGCATGTAATTTCAAGAAGGATTCAACGTTTGTGGTTTTCAAATGGCTGAGATATCCCAAAAAGTGATAATAATAAAAGGCGACAGGCCACGCCTTTTATTAGGATCTCTTTGTTCCACCTTGTTTTTGGATATCTCAGCCATTTCAAAACCGATTTTCATCAAATAAACTTTTGACTCCCATTTGAATTGCATGCTCTTTGACAGCTCATAGAGTGGTTTCTGAATATCTCACAAAACGTTAAAAGCTAAATCCTCACCTCAACCAGAACTGTACAGTGCCTTTAAACTCACATTTTATGCATTTTCAAAATTCACCTGTGCACAGTCATGGTCAACATTGTTTGAGTTTACTTCATGGTTTGTGCAGAGGCAAACAATGAAAGAGGAGTCATGTTTTTGTTCCATCTCCATGATACCACCTGGCACAATCCCAGTATTGGGCTCGGAGGACCAGCTGGTATTGGGATTACGTCCCCTGGGTTCAAGGTGGTTGTTCAGTCAGGGGATGCATCAGTGGAAATCATTACTTACAGCTAATCAATGTAGTGGTACGATGTGCATCTCCTTCCCCCCCCCCCCCCCCCCCTTGCTGTTTGTTTCTCTTTCATGCACTCACGCTACTTTCTCTTTGGTTGTCTTCCATCCGTCCGTCTGCAGCCCGACCAAGACCCGTGGCCGGTTCTCGGTGCCGGCCCTGAGCCCACGAAGCAGCATGGGCGGGGGCCCCATCCGACCCCTCAGCGTGCACCGCATGGCGGCCCCGCCCATGTCCAACTCCCCTCCCATACCAAACAGTCCCCTCAGGTAAAAACAGCTTCAGGATCATACTGTACTAGAGCTTTTAAAGTGATTGCCAGTGTAGGTTAACACTGCGGCATTAGCTAAGCTCCATCATCCTGTTTAAAGATAATAAAAAGTTTTGGTACCTCAAAAGTTTCCTTGAATTTCCTTGTCTTAGTTTGTGTTTCAGGTTAAAGTACCTTTCATATCACTAACACTGTGAGACTTACTCACCCCAAAGTGCTCTCATGTCTTAGTAATCATGCAATTAACTGCGACCAGCAGTCCCATACGCATAGCGTAATCGGGCTTCGCATTGTCGCATTCAGGATCATGACAGATTTAGTATCGCAGCATAAATGTCAACTTAAAATCCCAAAAATTCTTCAATTTGAAGACTTACCAATTAAGGTGAAGTATTGAAAACAGGCTTCGGGCAACGTTTGGTTCTGCCTATAGTCCCTTTCTGTTCGAATTGATGACTGAATGTGACTCGGTCGAGAGGACCTTGGGAGAGCTCTACATACACTGAATACTACAGCCAGTGCATGCGAACACATCACATGCGCACAAATTTCAAATCCATCAACAGATAAGATGTTTGTGTGCGCATGTGCTGGCCATAGTAGTCAGTGTATGTAGCTCTCCCAAGGTCCTCTCGACCGTGTCACATTCAGTCATCAATTCGAAAAGAAAGGGACTATTGGCAGAACCAAACGTTGTTTGAAGCCTGTTTTCAATACTTCAACTTAATTGGTAAGTCTTCAAATCGAAGAAATTTTTGGATTTTAAGTTGACATTTACCCGCGATACTAATTCTGTCATGATCCTGAATGCTACAATGCGAAGCCCCATTACGCTCTGCGTATGGGGCTGCTGGTCGCAGTTAGCTATGCGTACAATGGGCTGCACGCTGCTGGTCGCAGTCAGTGGTTTCGTACAATATTTATCGACGCCGTACGGCGACGGCTCTGGTACGAAACCATTATTGGATGATTACTACGACATGAGAGCACTTTGGGGCGTCGCCGCGAGTAATTCTCACAGACAACGTACTTTAACGTGAAACACAAACCAAGACAAGGAAATTCAGGGAAACTTTTGAGGTACCAAAACTTTTTATTATCTTTAATTGCTATTTTTTGTGTTTTTATTATTAGAATTGATAAGTTTGATCATTGATCTCATCATGATTACAATGTATGTTGATAGTGATGATGATAATTATCCATTTATTGTAGTTATAATTATGCTTTACAGGCTCCTTCCCCACCCTGTGTTAATGAAGTTGCCGTTCGTGTA
Source organism: Diadema antillarum (assembly GCF_040938485.1). Lineage (NCBI taxonomy): Eukaryota > Metazoa > Echinodermata > Echinoidea > Diadematoida > Diadematidae > Diadema > Diadema antillarum. Next base: position 1,072,727 of record NW_027271314.1, on the reverse strand, counting down.
TAAATGATGGGGATTCATTTTGGAAATGGTTGTTTGGCAAGTGAATTTAACCCGTTGAGGACGGACTGATTTTGTTACAACATGCATTCCCCATAGACACCCGCCCGAGTGTACACGGGACTGGTCCTCAAGGGATGAGTATGAGATGAAAGAATATTGTAATGATGAGAAGATTTAGCTTGTTCCTGTTATTAGGATGAAGGGGTAAGAAATCTTTGTGAATGAAGTTGGTACTGTACTACAACCTTGTCTGTGTTTAGGGTGAAGTTGCATTGCAGTGTACAATGTGTATTAAAGTCAAGGACTTTGATATACACGTGTACTTGTCATCATATTTGATAACTTGTCGTCGTTGTCTTGCAGTGAAAGTCCTCAAGGCTACGTGGATGAGAGGTACACCCCCGATGCTCATTTACCAGAGGACCACTACTACTCCAGGTATTCCACCATAGGTCCTTCTCAATCAAAGAAGGAAAATTTCAGGTGTAGTCACGGGGTAACACAGCAAATCTAAAGAAAGCAGTCTTGAGGGGCAGATGATTTCGAGAAAAGCGATCATTCCATGTTTCCATCATTGCTACTGTATGCATGACACCTCACAACCTCTTGAAATTACGGACTTAGAATATTCCAATGACTCTAACTTTAATACTGAACTTGCTGATGCTCATTTTTGTTCAAAAGAACTGACACAGATACACTATATACTGGGGCAATTCCGTATGGGAAGGGCAAAAACAGCAAAATTCAAAGTTAAGTAAATGCTCAGAAATTTCAGTTTCCCGTACAGATGGATTGTTGTATTTACGGAAACAAAAAACCCTTTTCCAATAACTTTCCTCGTTTTTGTTGTACACACTTTTAAAGTTGGAAGACTATTTATTGTATTTATCTAAAATTTTACAATATTAAATGAAAATTTAAAATGAAACAACTTAAATATCTCTCTGCTTTATCCATACTTCAACATCTTTCTTCCTATGCTTCAACAATCACATGTAATGAAGCATTCAGTCACTCTCATTATGATATTTTTTGGAGAAAGTTTCAAAATCTACTGACAAATTGACGTAATTCCGTTACCATAAAATTGAAAAAAGTTTTCTCCTGAACAAACTAATCACTGATTTTTTCTCCCCATGTAAATTTTTTCTCTACATGTGACTCCCTGAAAAGTCACAAAACATTTTGTGAAATATCTCCTTCAGTTCTTCTGTAATTGTGGTAACGGAATTACATGGTAACGGAATTACACGCACATCTAATATGGAAGAGAATGACATATCCTACTTTCGTGCCAATATGTATGTGAATTGTTCATGAAATAGCTTCAGGGCATTATTATTGAGCTTAACAGTGTTAGTGATTGGCAGTAAAGGAGTGAAACTGTGTGGTATGATACACTGACATGACTCGGCATACAGTGTAGCTGGATGCCTCTGACAGTGAGTCCTGACATCAGGGTACACGCTTGACAAGACTTCTTGTGCTGAAAGTCTCCTCCCTTCTTTCACCTTTTCTCATGTACAAGAACTACATGTGTACATGGAGACTGTGCTAACTGATAACTTTATAAGGTTTGCTACAGATACTCATTCTCAAATGTTCAAAATCATACTGAATTCTGAGATATCAATGTATATTTTCTTGCTAAAAAGTCTCATGGTTTCATACAAAATCTACAAGTATAGTGATGAGGGACTATTGAATGGGTATGATGCAGCATAAATTGAACAAAGGTTACAAAGAAGAGGAAGGACAAAATTTCTTTAAAAGGAAAAGAGAGCACTGCTACTGACAGAGAGAAATGAACAGGATAATTTTTGTGAGCAAAGATCAAGAATTTAAGAGAAGGATCATACACAATGTGATAGAAGTCATTACTTGACACAGGATGCCCACTGAATGTGACACCTTTGATCTTTCTGTATGCTAAAGGCTTTATTATCACCAAGTCGATAGTCTGACCTTTTATTGAACATGTCCTGTTTTCATCCTCAAGTCCTTTATCTTTAATGGTAAGTGTATGACTATGACCTTCTTTCATCTGTTTCTTATTCTTCCACTATTTTGATTTTCATGCCCATTTGATACAGAGCATCTGCTACCCTTTGAAATTTTTTCTTTAATCCTTTCTTGTTCGAAGGAATAAAGACAAAAACACCATTTGTGATGAACATTTACCCAGTCAGTAATTGTGATACAGCTCTAAAATGTAACATTGAGGCCTAGACTTTCCCATCCTAAGAAGATTTTAAATATTAAAGTCAATGGGCTTCTACTTCTACCTTTACTCTTCATGTTACCATTTGCTGTACAATCCAGTTTCCTTTCATACAAGTGCCATTACAGTGTATTTTATAATTTGCTTTCAGGCAGTCAAAATACAACTTACTGCAAAAGAGAAGATGCACACTTCTTGTGAGTAAATTTATGGCAACACTCAGGATGAGAACATAGACAAAGTCAAAGAAGAAAGACAGAGACAGGAAACTTGTAGGAAATTTATAGGCCTGGTCATGATTATTTTTCTGAAGATGTCATTTGGAAATTTTGTGTGGTCAGAAGTAAATACTAACATTATTCACAGGTTGATTAATCAAACTCTAACACAGTGAGCTGCAGATGGATAAAAGAGGCCCTCTTACCTTTCTATGAAATACATTGTAACAGAATTTGGTGGACTCTAATGGTTGTAAAAGTTGTAGTTTGTTAAAGTTATTTTGCTGTTTTCTATTTCCTTTTAGTTTAATTCATTTTATTTTGGTGGGCTTAAGTAGGACTTACACTGTAAGGGAATTATCAAATTATGCACAGGGGGCAACTTCAGCTATTAGTAAAATGTCACAAGTTTTTAGTGATTAATATGTGCCACAACATATAGATAATAATGATTAAGCACTGGTGCAGTACCATAATCATATAAGAAAATTTTCTTTTCTATTTATGATTGAATTGTAATTTGTTATATTTGTCATTGAACCACAACTGCATCTTTTCACTTAACAAATTAAAAGTTTCAAGCTTCTTTAGTGTTCATCCTTAATATTAAACATTGTGTTCAATGATGGGGCTGCACACTGTGCTCTTGCACTGTAAATTGGCACTTTATGATTTAGATTTGAATTCAGTGTCAATTCGGACAGTTTTTTATTATTTTCTTATGCATGTGCACATAATATATATGTACAATACTTGTAAGTAATTCACACATATTGTCAATTATTGGCATATTTAGGAAGAAGAAAACAGAGAAATCTGTCTTGCATGATATCAACAAAAGAAATACAAGAAAATTTGAGTATTGTTGACTGGATTTATAGAATTGTACTTGTGTAGGGCTATTCTAGCGTAATTCCGTTACCATGTGTCTTAGATGTCATTTACCTGCAGAGTGTGAAATTCTTAACTTGAAAGTAGACAAATTTTGATGGATGTGGTACTTAGAAGTTATGCGATCTTGATTGACATAGTAACGACTTCAAATCACGGTCGTTAGCCTGATTATTTTATGTTTTTTGACAATAAAAACTCATTTGGCACCTATACACTTGTACCAGTTCAAGGTCAAAGGCTAGAGAGTACTTATTTAGTGGTTATATTATAGCTAAAGGCATACACAATCTTTATCAAGACATTTCAGAATACATGAGTACCAAGAATGTGTATTTTTTCCAGTGTATTTCAGAAGGCGTAATTCCGTTACCATTTGTGTAATTCCGTTACCACTGACTTTATAAGGGAAAAGCCTGCTGCTTTGAAAATGTGATGTAATATTTGAAAAACAATACAACTGAATTGAAGTCAACACAATCAAAGATGAAATCAGACAACAACCTACAGTGTATGTGTTATAGATTTCAGAGAAACAACTCCCAAAGTCAGAGTTGAGGTTGTGACTAAATTTTCTGGTAATTCCGTTACCATCGCACATAGACCTCCTTTGTAACCAACCAAGTGAGAACATTTAATAAATTTGTATTTGGGGTGACAGTGTGAGTACCTCTGCATCTTTTAAATGTATCAAGAGAAGGCAAAGTAATCAATCCTGTATACAGGGTGAAAGAATATGAGCCAAAATTCTCTGATTTGTAATTCCGTTACCACGGAATTGCCCACTGGTTTGTAGGACCAGCAAGACAACTTTTTTCCTTTATAATGGAAAGGATTCAGGAAAATTGGTTCGGTGGTCAGTAAGATTTTCTCAACTGAACTTTACTGCATGCTTCCTGAAGTTATGTTCCTTGCCCACGGTTAAGATTGTAAGAACTCATTTTGTCAATTTCCATGTTTGTTTGTTTCGGTATAGAGGAAATATTGCATGTTTGGCTGTTTGTTTTTGTGATAAAAGTCAAGTGACGAAACACCTCCAGCATTTGTTACCCACGATGTTTCAATCTCCCCCCAATAGGTTTGGCACATCGGGGCGTAGCCGCACCCCTGATTCACCCTCCCACACCTCCATCCGGGAGGAGTCCCATCACGAGGCCAACGAAGAATACATGAGTATGTCGCCCTCTGCGTCCTCCAAAGGTCAGGATCAGCGTTGAACCCATCCCTTTCTCCTTCTCTCTCTCTATTCACATACAATAGAGGCATTAAAGCTTTTAAAAAAAAAGTGCATGCCTTTTTATAAAGTGAGTCTGAAGTGTGCATGATTGGAAGTGAGATTGCACGCACTGTAAAACCAGAAACATTCTCTGCATGAAACTTCACAAATTGGAGCCGATTGATGGCCTTTGTGCAGCATGAAACTTTTGCAAATTGGCGACTGGTATTCAATGCATTGTGTAGACAAAAACTGTTGCATAAATCAGGTGATATGGTCATGAAGATATCATGCTTATTGAACTTATGGTAAAGATAACTCCTGCCCCCCCCCCCCCCCCCAAAAAAAAAAAGAAAGACAGAAAGAAAGAAAGAAGTATAGATAACTAGAGAAGCACTCTAACCTCCACCGAGCAGCTACTTTCCACCAATGAGAGATCAGTGATTTCCACCCATATGTACAAATTTGTATGCATGCTGAAAATTGCCCGATTTCCTATTACAGATGCCTTTTGTAACGTCATCAACCCTCAGCTGCTCTGCGCCTCGCCCAAGCAGAAACTGGAGTACGCACTTTAGTGTGCATATGAAAACCTCAAAAACACGCATCTTGAACTCCCAAGTTCATTGACCCTACCTGCCAAAATATCGAAAATCCTTCATAAAATCCATTTAAAAAATCCTGGATCACTACCAAAATTTAATCATTTGTTCCTTGTGTCATTCATCCAAATCTGCTCCCAACTTTTTGAGTTATTTTGCACACGGACAAACCAACAGTATTGAAAACATAACCTCCTCCCTTGGTGGAGGTAAAAATGATGCTTGTGTGCTAAGGATCTGTAATATACCACAAATGTCTCTCTAATTTTGTCCCTTTATTGTAATAGTTTGCCTTGTATCTTAATATTTAGGATAAATTTGTCCAGGTTGAACCAGACCATGGTATACAATTGCAGCATCTTTTTTATTTGTATTTTTTGCCCAACCAAAATATCAACCACCAAAAAAAAAAGGGGGGGGAGGGGAAGCTGAAATAAAACAAATCACAAAATCACAATATTTATTCTTATTAGACCCAATACAATAGCAGGCATGACATTCTGTAGATTTTAATCTGATTTCAGATTTTTTTTTTCTCAAGTCTATACACATTGTGCTTTTTCTATGCATCAAAATCACACTCTGAAAATTTTGATTTCTGATTTTTTTCAACAAACTTTAATATCATCCCTGACTAAATAGTACAACTGTATGACATCTACACTTTTTGCATTTATCAACACCCATGTCCATCTTGTGAATGTTCATTTAACATACTGATGATATGCAGGTACAATGTGCCGACCTAACAAAATCTGCCTGTAGTGGTCACCTGTCCATAAAATGTGTATTTTTGATTTATTTTATTGGTGTTAATGTAGACAGGCTTGAATGTGTTGTATCAATGTGTGAAATGTTCCCTGTATTACTGTGTATTCCAAGGTAGTGCATGGTTTTTGTCAGATATCAGATTATACCGCTTTATTATGCCTCCGCAACGAAGTGGCCGGAGGCATTATGTTTTCGGGTCGTCCGTCCGTCCGTCCGTCCGTCCGTCCGTCCGTCCGTCCGTCCGTCCGTCCGTCCGTCCGTCCGTCCGTCCGTCCCGTTTTGTTTTTGTCGATATCTCAAGAACCGTGTGGTGGTTTTACATCAAACTTGGTATGAGGGTATATCCTTGGGGGATAATACTTTGTGTGGATTTTAGGGTCAAAGGTCAAAGGTCACAGGTTATTTTGTGAAAAAAAATTTGAAATTTCATGTTTTTCTCCATATCTCGCAAATGGTTCGAGGTATCTTCATGGAACTTAGTATATATGCTTGTACCGATGGGCAGTGATTATCTAGGGAAGTTGGGGTCATGGGTCAAAGGTCAGGGGGGTCAAAGGTCAAGGTCAACTCCTCAAAATATCACTACTTTCCTTAAAATGCAATATGCCTGAAGGTTTTTTTTTCTAAAACTTGATGTATGGCATGTATTACCCAATATATATTTTTGGGGAAGTTTCTTGCCAAAAGGTCAAAGGTCAAAAGGTAAAAGGTCAAGTGAAAGTGCTAAATTGCACTTTTTCCTCCATATCTCGAAAGTAAGTCAAGGTATCATCATGAAACTTACATATTTATGCATGTTCAACCTAACAGTGATTCTCTTTGGAACTGTGGGGTCAAAGGTCAAAGGCCAGGTTTAGATAATGCTATTTTCCCATTTGATACTGAAATTATACTTTTTCTCAATACCTTGAAAATTACTCAATGCATAAACTTATAAAAGGGTCAAAAGTCAAGTCAAAATCATCAGTTCCCCAAATACCTCGGCCGTAATCTGGCAGAACTGCGTATCTCCTTTAACACATTACGCCAGAAATCGGGTTTAAAGATTCAATGTTACACCTTTCTAAACTGAGATACGATGAGTTGCATTTTTCCTCTTTTCTCGGTCATAATTGGTCTAAAGAATTTATTTCCAGCAAAAAAATGACAATTTGACCTTTTTAAGTAGTAAAAATTACCAATTTAAAAAACTTACGCAGTTCTGCCAGATTAATCGTCGCCAAATTTTTGCGATCGTAATCTGGCAGAACTGCGTATCTCTGGTCACGTGCCCGGGTTGATCAGCCAGAACTGCGTAAGTTTTCGGCCATGCGGGGGGTTTTTCAGGCAGAACTGCGTATCTCTAGGAGTTACGCAGTTCTGCCTGATAAGCACGTGTTTCATCAGGCAGAACTACGTATCTCTTTTCGTGGTCAACCACGTGCTTATCAGCCAGAACTGCGTATCTCCTAGAGATACGCAGTTCTGGCTGATAAACACGTGGTTTATCAACCAGAACTACGTATCTCGGTGTATTTTCTGCGGGTTGTCTATCGTATTTTACCATCCATCCTCTCACTATTCAGCGGATGCAGTGTCAAAACAATGAATATTTTAGATCGAGTACAATTTTGTTGAAATATTTGTATTGTATAAAGTCATCATTATTGATTCACATTTAATTTCATTTTATCCATTCATTTGTATGTGGAAAATAACTTGCTTTCCCCAAATGTTGTCAGTCTGTGTTCATGTTTCAGTATTATTTAGCGGCACAAGAAGTACTGCTACATCAAAAGCCTGGCTGCTGCTTGGGTTATTGTCGATCTCATGAAGCATTGCATTTGGATTAAGAATAATATTAGACTAGGTTCTAGATGTTAAGCTATATTGTTCATCAAGACTACAGGTACTACACTGTAGACCGTCTAGACCGTAGTCTATTCAGGCCTAACGATACACTAGACATCTAGAGACTAGTAGAGCTGTACGTAGGAATCTGCATACGATAGGCCTACTGATCTCATATCCTAGTATTCCTACTCTATGCCCAAAGTAAGAGTAAGCCTAGACCCTTTTGGCTGAAGGCCTAAACTCTATTTAAACTAAAGAATACTAGGAGCTAGGCCTGACTAAAAGTTTATTTACAGCTTTATTAGAAAATAAAAAAATAGACCCTAGTTCTCGTTTGTGTCGACTCCTACTGTAGGCCTTATTGTCACTACAGTACTAACGTTAGGGTAGTAGTGTTCTAACCGTTACTATCTACGCAGGCCTATTAAAAACGTACGAGAACTCTCGAACTCTGTCTATTCGATTGTCTAGGTCTATGTAACATCCAGACGTCTATTTTGGGGCGTCATTATAACAGACTAGTAGATCAATAAAAATGAGTTTCTAGATTTTCTAGTCTAGACTCTCGATCTAGACTCTATATCCAGGTAGGGGCTAAATCTACAGCTAGACTGTTTATTGGGGATCTAGGCCTAGAAGGTACTAATGTTATAGTATCTAAGATCTAAGAACAACGTAAAGCCTAACCTGCCTATCTATAATGACTAACGGTAAGACTATAAAGTCTATAGCCTATAATGTCTAGTAGTACTAGTAGTAATGTATAGAACACTGATCTAAATCTAAGTTTCAGATCTATTTCTAGGGCTAAATGTTTATGATTTAGCGTTTAACCTGTAGATTCTAGATTCTTCATATTACAGATTTCAAGAATGTCTGGCCGAATCAAATCTAGAAAAATAGAAAACTGAGTAAAGACAGAATAACCGGCGATTCAGCCTAAGTTAAGTAACGGTAGGCCCCAGTGGCAGTAGTCTAGTAGGCCCCTACTGCACAACTCTACTGAGAGTACCGGTACGGTACCCGTATTAAAAAGTAAACTGTAAAAGTGTTAGTATTGGTCAATTTCTGACGTCTGTAGGATTGGATCGAAAATGCCATCGTTATGGACGGTATCCCAGATATTCATTAAACTTCTCGAGATCAATCCCATAGATCCAAGCCCACTAACCGCTTATTACAATGAAAAACAAAATAAGAAGCTATGGTCAATGGATTACAGATATTGTTGTTCGCGTGACCTACGCTACCGCACAGTACATTGATTTCACGTACACTAACAATGGACAAGTGCTGCAGCAGTACTAAGTAGGCCTAAAGTTGACTGGAGCGTGATGTCAGACAAGATGCAAACTATAACGTTTGTTAGATCTAGAAATGCTCTAGGCTTAAAAAGCATTAGATTGTAGCAAAACTTAATAGTAAGGCATACCGCATATTGACCTGTTTTGAAGCCTGCCAGTCTATGAAGGGAAAGAAAGTGGCAATTTCCCCCAAGAGTAACGAGGGTTATTGCTTTAGCGCGACTGTCGTCGTGTACAATACACGTAACCGTACGACGTGTCTAGCTAGCTAGTCTAGCTAGGCACTGCTAGCCTGAACGCGCAGCGCGTTCGTCACTACCAAGGTCGCGCACGCGCGTGTTAAGATATACCATGTCTGTGCGGGATGCAGGAACACCTTGGTCCAAGCGTTGTCGTAAGTCGACTTACGCAGTTCTGCCTGATTAACATCGGAAAATTCATTTCGAATCTCGACTTACGCAGTTCTGCCAGATTAATCGCCCTCTCTCCTCAGGAATTTTGCCAAAATTACTTTCTAAAAATAACTTTCTGTACCGATTCACAACTTATTTTTTGGCCCACTTGAAAGAGCATGAGAAAAAACACACAAAACACTCAAAACCTGAAAATCGACCAAAATCGACTTAGGGAGTTCTGCCAGATTACGGCCGACCTGTACTCTGACATTTTAATCATTCATCCAATTGAACCTAGTTCTAGGAAAGTGAACATTCAGCACATTTGTTTCAAACCTGTCATTTTAATATTTTGCCAATTGTGTGAAACTGTCATCACACATTGTCAAGACATTGTACTATAGACCTATTAGGAGAACCATGCATTAAGGCGGAGGCATATCAGTAGCCGTAGCGATATATCTAGTTTCTTGATATCTTGAAAATGCGATGGTCATTTGTTGTGGTTTTGTTTTTAGTTTTCCAATCTATAACTTTGGAGTAACCGTGTGATGCTTGCTGGTGCAGCATGTTTGAATGTATGTATATAATTTTCAATACTGACCGCACATATTGAATGCATCAACAAACATATTCATTTGTTTGTTTGTTGACAAATCACATTGATAACACCAAATGCTCATTATGTACTTTTGGAAAAAAAATGAACAAAAAAGTAATAGAATCAAACAAAAATAAAATCTGAAGGAAGTACATGTTACGGATGTGAACAAAAGTGTAGGATACCGAAGAGATATTTTTCTCCATATTCAAAACAAAGACAACCATAAATTATCTTCTTTGATCACTGTTCTTATCTGTATGAGTCTTGGTAGATTCATTTTTTTGTTTGTTTTTGTTTAAATTCGTTTTACAGCTAATACTATTTGAATGTTCAGCAATGTCAGTGTCCGTTTCATTTGATGTCACTTTCTTTATTTTGCCTGGCATGTAATTATTTTTATTTTTTGCATCCATTGTTTAGCTTTACCTGTTCCCAGGGCTTACGGCCACACCCTACACCCCCCTTCCCACCAGTACACCCCTCACCGCCTCTCCCCAACCATCCTGCGACGCCCCACCCACTCCACTGCTGCCGCCCTCTCTTGGCGGCGGGCATCGTCACCGGCCATCTCTCCGGTTGTAAGCCCCACGATGGCGGGAAGCACCCCTTTCTTCCAGCAAGGAGGGGCTATTCCAAGGGAGTTCCCCCTCTACCAGAACCACACCCCGCATGCCGCACCCCTCCCATGTGTGTCTAGCAGCGAAAGCTCGCCCCGGAGCTTATCTCCCCGTTAGTCAATTTTTTGTTTGTTTTGCTTTTATATACCGGGTGTCCCAAAAAAAGCGGAACGGTGGATTTTCAGTACCTTGCGTTCTAAAAGTGATATATTTTTTGACATCATTAGAAAGAGCATCTTCCGCAGAAGACCATGATACCAAAATCATTAAATTTGGTTGAGCACTTTTTATTCTACGCCAATTTCTGTAAATGCAGTCATTTTCAATTTTTTGCGACTTATGAGATAATAATTTGGGCGCGACAGGCGTTCCATACGGTGAATTGTGTTAGCTCGTTGATCCATGTCAACAAAAGATAACGCTTTCATATTGGGAGCGCGCGCACGCACACACACACACACACACACACTGTTTTTTTTCCTGGCCCGTGCCCAATGTGAAAGCTGTATCTTTTGTTGACATGGATCACCGAGCTTACACAATATTCACCGTATGGATCGCGTGTCGCACTCAAATTATTAACTCATAAGTCGCAAAAATCTGGCGAAATTTGACAATCACTGCATTTTCAGAAATTGGTGTAGAATAAAAAGTACTGAACCAAATTAAATAATTTTGGTATCATAGTATTCTGCGGAAGATGCTCTTTTTAATGATGTCAAAAGATATATAACTTTTAGACCGCAAGGTACTGAAAATCCACCGTTCCGCTTTTTTTGGGACACCCGGTATATATGGCTTGTTTTTTCTTTGTTTTCCTTTATCTCATGTATCTTTTCCCTTTCTGTATGTCATCATTTATGTTTTGTACATCATCCCAGACTCTTTTCTCTATTCATTATACATGTACACATGTGTACCTCTATTCACTCTTTATGCCATAAAATATATCCCATTTTGCCTTGTTCTTTCAGTGTTACAGTGACACGTACATCTCAGCATCAAAAGACATGTTGTACTTATTTAAAAAATTCCTATTACAGAAATAACATAATTTTGTCTAGCCTTTGTCGAAGATTTTAACATGTGTTCTCTGACCATTGGCTTATTGCACGATAAGTTAAGGCCAATATTCCGTGGTATCCCATTCATTGTCATTCAATATACAATGTAATATCAGTAATTGGGTTAAAGTTGCGTAATTTGCATTTTTTGTCCACATTTTCCCGTAAGTGTTGAAATAGTTTTGGCTGATTGTCACTCCTATCATACACATACAAGTGTACTATTAAAACCCCCCCCCCCAAAAAAAAAAAAAACAAAACAAAACAAAACAAAACAAAACAAAACAAAACAAAACAAAACAAAACAAAACAAAACAAAACAAAACAAAACAAAACAAAACAAAACAAAACAAAACAAAAACAAAAACAAAACAGAAAAGATTAAAAGATTATGGCAGTATAAATTTTTTCCATTCACCTATATGGATCCAGGGGTCCTCTGCCTTCATGTCAACATTTCCATCACATACACTGTATTTGAATGTCAATTGGTATTTAGTGTCTATATGTTTAATTCTTTGTTCACGTATTCATTGTTTTTCTTTTATGTGCATGTCGCTGACAAACCTGATTTTTATTTCTTTTTTTCATAGTATACAGTATGTCCCCCCCAAAAAAAAAATACAATCAGATTTTCGCATTTATAACACCCAATATGATCAAATTGTCTAAATGCTACTTCAGGGTCTTAAAATATAACATTTTAGCTCTAATTAGCAGAAAACCCCATTCAATTTGGTTAAGCGGTCACAGAGAAATGTGGATTGCTGTAAAGCATGTCATGAGTCTGATTCTTCGAAGTTTAGCACTTTGATGCTCTTGTGTGTGAACAAAATAGACAGAACTTGGGAGGGAAGAGATTTCTGACATGCTCTACAAAATTCCTCATTTCTCTTTGACCACTGAAGCAAATCGAATGGGGTTTTCTGTAAGATGTGGGCAATGAGTTACAGTTTCGTACCCTGAAATTGTATTTAGATTGGTTCATTATTTTTAAAGTTATAATTGCGGAGGATCCCGTTGTAATTTTTTTTGGGACATACGGTATATATACCACGCTACCTGCGAACCCGTTCTTGCATAAAGTACAAAACACAGCAAAGTCCAGATTCAACCCCCATTTCCACATTGTATGAATCCATCATTTTTATGTGAACACCATTCATTGATAAATCATTGATCACTGTGTATACTCAATTGTATACTAGTCAGCTACACTATTGTGGTCATGCTCCAGATAGATAATAGGAATTATTCCTACAGAGAACTAGGGCTACAGTGTAGATGTACCCCTGTGTAGTGACAACCTATTAAACTCAGCACACACCTGTAATAATTTTGGTGTCAGTGTGGGATGGTTCCATTCTAACTGTATGAATCAATTGCAGTTCCTAACCCAAACCAAGCGACATTTTAAATATATGATAGTCTGTAGATTTCATATTATATGTACAAACTAATCAAGTAGGCAAGAAACCGTAATATATGAATGTTTTAAATGAGCTTATGATACAGATCCTAAACTTAAATCTCATATGAATCCACTTCAATGAGGCTTTGTAAAGAAAAAACAAAATTCACACATTCATTCAGTTGATTATTCAGATTAATGAAAATCCTGCATTGTTCTGCCATGTCTTGAGAATGCATCTATGATGGATGTAGTCATAAACCAACATTGAGTGTACAAGAATCGTGATGGAAGTTGTAGGCATGGTATGCACTGGAAATCAAAGTGGCTAGCATGTGCTCTATGGAAATTACAAGTGTAGTTGGAGTTGAAAAATTTGCAATGGTCAACCCTATCCAGGTCCTACATGTACAGTGTACATTCATGTATGAAAAGTCTTGAAGTGGAATCTTTCCTCAGTTAGAGAATTTTTGTTCTTGTTACGCTTTGTTTTTAATATCAAACAGTGTACATGTATCTGCTGGAGGTCACTTTGCACACATAATTGCTCGTGATCACAGGGCATTTCTTGGTAGAAGCCTTTGATGTCAAGACGCCTTTCAGAAATGCATACACCTTTTACCTGGAGTCCCACCCATGTCCGTGTGTCATTCTTCACGTCACTTTATTATGAGTCTTTTCCATTTTGAATCATCATCTCCCCTCCTCATATTCACATCCAGTAGTCGGCCGTCTTTCCAAATCCCATCGATATCCGTCAGATTCGGGGGGGAGATTGCCCCCGACGTCGCCTGGCAGGGCTGTCAACGTTGTTTTTTCGACTCGCGTCAGTCAGGAAATGAGAAGAGAAACTTTCACTCGACTTTTCTCTCATGCTCCGCGAATACCCGCGGGCGCGTTCCATTTGCCTTTGGGGGGTAAAACCCATTAGGTATTGTTCATTTTGGTTTTATACCCGAGAAAGTCAGACGTGGCAATGGATGATATGATAATTTAAGAGATGTCCACGTTTATCTGTAGTTGCTTTTATGAAAGTTGCATATCAGGGTACGTATTTGGTGTGTAGTCTCCGGTCATTTTCAAAAGTCGCAAGTATTCCTGATGCCTTTAATATCAAGTCCATGGTGTGTCCTCTTTTTGTCACTATCTGTCTGTTTGCATATTTTTGTGTCTGTACATCTGTCTTTTCCTGTCTCTGTCTGTTTTTCTTTGTCTCTGTGTCTCTATCTGAGACTTCTTGGTGTGGACAAGTTCTACCGGGCAGACGCACCAAAAGCTGTGTGCCATATTCTTTACATGTATATCTTCAAATTTTTAATGAGATGGTTACTGAGATGTTTGTCTTTTCATTCGTATGTATATGTAGCTGGATTTGTATTAAACAAGTATTGGAGGTATCGCAAGAATTCCCTTAGACAGGCAGCTTTAAAAGGTTTTTAAGCCCTAGCTGAGACTTTGTCAGGTTCGTCTCATCTCATACATACATACATTCTGGGTTGTTTGGAAGAGTCAAATACAAAACGAACAAGCAACAAATGTGCTGTAAGCCATTAATGTCAAAAGCTGTGGTATTTAAAAGCAGACAAGCCACATGGATGTGAGTATATGGGACCATTACTGTTCAACCACATTCTGATGCATACAGAATCAGAATGTTTAATGTCAGCTTTGTAGCTATTTTCTTTTTCTTTTGAGTTTGTATGTGCATGACCAACCTACAATGTACATCAAAACTGTCACTTTCACATCCTGCCATTATGTGTGACAATGATTTCTTCCTTTATATGAAATGTAGATTTTAACCTGTTGAGGACGAGTCCCAGGTATACTTCGGCAGGTGTCTATGGGAAATGCGTGTTGTAGCAAAATCAAACCGTCCTCAACGGGTTAATGTGTTTGTTTTGATTGGTTGATCAAGCATTGGCATTTTATCTATATTCTTGGCATTATGTTTTTATGTTCGGTTTTCCTTTTTGTGACAGTTGTGGCAGATGAGCCCGATTCCTACATGGCCATGACGCCTAGCAACCGATCCCGGCCAGGCTCCGCCTCCTTGGTCTCCAGCTCCCCGGCTACCTTGGTCACCCCGTCGTCCAGTCACAGACTGGCTTCTGGAGCCCTCAAACCACCAGCAGCCAATGAGGATGAGGGTTACATGATGATGGGACCAAGTCCAGGTGAAGAATTCTTGGTCATCTTGGTTTCTCTTTCAATCATCCTTTAGTGTTTATCATTACCTAAAAAATGTCAGGTGTTTAGTTGCATTGGTCATTTACTATATACTGTTACAACCAAAATCACACTGAGAATGATCGCACAAAAGAAACAATCAACCAATGTTCAGGCATTTTATTAACAGTGATATTGGTGGTACAGACTCGTAATGTTTATAATACAATATACTGCAATGGTCACTTATGATTACAGTGTGGTCACTTTCGTGTGTAACAATCAAAGGTACAATCACAAAGTCCCATGTAAGTCCCCGGAAATGTCCAAAGACGATGTTAGATGCACCGATGAATGATCCTTGATGCACTGATGAATGATTCCTGCGACGTTAATCGATAGACACAGGTTATGGTTATCCAATGTAAAATCCACGGTATGAATCCACAGAGACACATGTAAATTCCAGACGTTATGACGACTGTGTCCAGTCGATGCGTGTAATGTTAATCCAACAAATGATATCCAGCTAGGAATCCAGCCCGTCACAGCTTTGACGTAGCAATGTCCGTTGACATGAGAATGGAGTCTGTCACCAATGGAGGTGAATCAATTCTCTGCAGGCAAAATGTCTCCCAGGCCTTGTCTCCACAAATATAGTAGGTCAGCAGGTTAAACGCAGGACTGACTATAACAAGTCGCTTCAGAGCCAGAAGTGACGTAACTCTCAGAGCAGAGGTGTTGGGTACTCTGCCTACTTCAGAATTTCTGTGGCTTTATAGGTCCATTCACCCCTTCTGGAATGATCTGTAATTTGCTCCAACCTGGGGCTACACACTTGTATTACTAGCAAGTTCAAGACCGTTCCAGAAATCCTAGCTCTGACTCACTGCCTAACTATGTACATAACTTTCTACCAAAAATAACTAACAATCACATTGGGCTACAGGGACAGTGCATCACTCAGCCAAATATGTAGGCACTTCCTAGATCGTTCTAGATTGAGTGAGCTATAATGTATTTCCTGTCACATGCATGTACTGTAGCTATACCAAATAGAAAATTCTCCACTAATCTGATCAACTTGTATGTACTGTATCTATACCAAATAGAAAGTTCTCCATTAATCTGGTCAACCTGTATGTAAAACAACCATGCATACAGTACATCATACATGTACATATCTACTAGTGTGTACATTTGTGACAATACGCCATGTATTTAGGGCATTTTGCGCATCAAAACTTCTGGATGATTTCACTAGTGGTTTAATTTGCGATCATGGAGTTTGGTAATGGACAGAGAAATGTAGTCATGCACATAGCATTTCATGTCATAATTTTGTGTGTTTTTAAATTCACGACTGGCACCTGACTCGCAAATTTGTGAAAATAAAAATCTTGTGAAATATATGGTGTATACAGTCATTTGTGTTTTTCCCTTTTATTACAGTGTCTGCAGCACTATGCTTAATATATTTTTTTTTCTGTCTATTAGCGCAGGCAACACTCAAACAAAAAAGGAAGAATTGCTCCTGCATAGTTTTATAAATCACAGATAAAGAGATAATTGATTACGTGCAAGTCGTTTTACCAGCAGTGCTTTAATGAAGGTTTGTACGTGATTTCCTGATTTCCTAGGTTCCAAACGAGCAACTCCAATCACCATAGCCCCTCAGGCAGGGAGCACCAACGAAGAACCATCCACCTACATGCTGATGAACCCCTCCACCAACCGCTCCTCATCTTCGTCGTCCCGAAACAACTCCAGCTTGGCGTGGGCCCCCGCTCCTCCCGCTGTGTCACCCCTCGGGAGTGGAGGGAGCTTCCCCGCTCAGCGGACACTGCCCAGGGGCAGCGTCAGTAACAACAAGAGGAATTCGGCTGGGGAGGACATGTCCAATCACTTGACCGTGAGCTCATCGCTCCATCAGCGGTCACACAGCGAGCCGGTGGTGGACACGTACAGCAACATCGAGTTCCAGCCACGGGGAAAAAGGGGCTCGCAGGACTCCAGCGATAACAACAACACGGTTAAAAGTCCGAGCCAGCGGTACAGCCTGCCAGCCCAAGAGCCTCGCTACATTAACGTGGCGTACACAGAGTCACAGGATGAAGTTGACAGCACTGTCCAGGTCACGGTGAATGCGCCCGAATCGAGACACAGGACATCGATCCCAGAAAATGTAAACACGATGAAGGAGGGGCTAGCAGTCGTGGAGAATGGTTCCGTGGAAAACGCATTGAACGGGGAGTATGTGAATATGAACTTTGGAGGCCGGGGGTCAAAGAGCTCCACCAAAGTTGAGACGGATCTGAGTTTACGACAGGTGCCCCCGCTAATCCTAGATGACAAGCCACACCCATTACCGGACAGTCACGACTACATCAATGTGGACGTCGGTGGTAGGAAGGAAGGCGTGAAGACGAGTCCCCGCCACACCCCGAACAGTCCGCCCTCCCCATCCTGGCTCCGGCGGCCCGTTGCCGAGCAGCTCCTCCAGAAGTCGCTGGAAGACCTGTCGCTCGGCAACCGCATCAACATTCCCTCGCGCGGGAGCGCCAACTCGCTGACGGGCCTGGGTCGGGGGAATGACGGCATCAATCTCGGTGGGCTCCCCTCGTCACATCACTCCTCTCGTCGCTCCAGCCAGTCATCCCTGGTCGGGGAAAAAGAACTCAACTACATCGATGTCGACATCGGACAGCCCGTCGCGGACATCAGTGGGAGCTCCACCCCGACGTTGAGAGAGAAGCGATCGAGGTCGCCATTCCGGCGCTCCCCGAACGAGGAGAAGCAACTGGAGCAGGTAAATTACTCCACAATTGACTTCACCAAATCAGAGGGCTTGAGAAGTGTCACAACTAACTTGCGCGACAGTCGATTCTAAGGAGTCACTGTCCCTCTTAATAGTACGAAAAGCGTGGATATGTTTTCTACAATGTAAAGAGTTACATGATATATGCCAGAGTGCAGTCGCCGTCTTAAAACCTAATATGTGTTTCAAGAAAACACAATCGTGATCAGGCAAATGACATCATTGAATGAAATGTGTCAACTGTACAGTACCTATTACAAAAATTGTATTCAAATATTTCTGTCCTTGTAATTTTGCAGAAAGAGTGAAATGAAATGTAAACAAAGCAAAGATACTCAGTCATGTCATGCTTTATATATGCACTATGAAACAGCGTGTTGAGACAATCCTGTATTTTTGAGTTTTCAGAAGTTTCTGAATAGTCACTGGCTGTAAACATTGGGGTGAAATAACCAAGTTATGCCCCCATCCTTACTAAACAGACTTCTGTTTGATATTGTGTGTGTGCAAGTACTGTATCCAAACATTAGTGTGATGAATTGTTATAGAGACGTTGTGCACATTTACTACAGCAAAAGGTCGTTAAAGTATTTTTTGTGTTGACTGTAGCCATGTCGAAGAAGCATTGAAATTGGCGTATAAAATTATTCTGCTGGCAGAAATGACGCACAGGAGTGGTGCACCCTCTCATATACGAAGGGAGCCTAACAATTTACTTGTACACGTTACATCTTTTATCATAGGACCTCTGTGTAAAAACGTAAATTTGTGTCTTGTGTCTTGTGATGTTATGTCCTTATGTATGAATACAAGTGCGTGGTTCAAGCGACCATATATTGGGCTTGTTATAGTCACTTGGTTTACAAGTTCAAAATGAAAAGGTGCCTTCAAAAAAAGATATTATGATAGCCACTGCTCTGAGTTATCAAAAAAAAAGGAAAAAAATGTATTTGGGGATATTACTTTTATTCTCTGAGGGAGAGGAAAGTGCTTTAAATCTCTCAAGTGTAACAAAGCAAAATTAATTATATTGGTATAGGATAGATACACCCTGTCATCACACCCTTGTTTCATTTTTAGTTGCTTTATTGATAATATACAAGTAATTAATGTTTATGAGTGCAATGGACAGGATATTTCATGAGGTGAAAGATGAAGTGATCAATAATTTCATCTTTCCCCATATGAAATATTCTGTCCATTGCACGAATGAAAACATGCATTATTTGCTTTATATAACACCTAACAGTAGATCAGTGTCATTTGATGTTTTATGAATTAGAGACGAGAGAGAATATGCAAGATCTGAGATTGAGAGAGTGTTGAGCGCTAGATGATAGCGCGCTGTCCGTCAATATGCTTGTACGCATGCATACTGCAATTCAAGCGTTTTTCGTACAGTGTTTTACGTAGTGTGCAGGGCTCTCTCAGCATGCGTGCAATGGAGCAAATCGCATGGATCCAAGATTGCACGTTAAATGGAGCCACAATTGCATGAATGATGACGTAAACGTAAAAAGGGACAAATGATTACTATCGAACCACCAATCAAATGACAAGGATCCATTTAGGTGTTTTGTAATGTAGAATGTATACGGGAATGGTCTGCAAACTGCTTTGTTGGATATGGCCAAATATCTATCATCTGAAGGACTTTCATTATACATGACTGCTGTAGTAGTAGATATATGCTTTAATAACAGTCCCCAGATGTGTAGAGTTAATTATAGAAGTGTCAATAATCTTTTGATATACTCTGCTGCAGGTGTGTCTGTTTCTTTGGCATTCTTAGAAATACATGTAAATGGTAAATACTGTCATTCTCATGGTCGGGTACTGTATACAATGTACGTCAGTTCCAGTATGATTGGAGTGAAAACAAACAGCAGTCTGGCCTATACATATACTGTAGTACATGTGTGGAGCTGGAGGTTATATTGATGTGAATGCTGTGCATACACAAGCACGATGTACATGTATGAATATCTAAGAAGTGATACGGATGACGGTGTCAGCATTCAAAATCCTTGATCTACCATTCTTTAACATTCTCTGTGAATGAAAGAATAGATCCATGTCATGGTTGGCGATTGAACAGGAGAGCAGAGTGATGCAGGACTGAAGAAAATGAACAAGCACTAAACTATCACTCTCCAGCATACATACATACACTTTCCTGTAGAGGCGGAAAGTGTGATTATTGACACTTTCCTCTAATTTCCTGTAGAGGCGGAAATTTTTGTGCGTGTTTTTAATTTGGCGGATTCAAACAGGTTACCACTGCCACTCCAGTTAAGGCCTGTCACAGCACATACTGTCTTGAAAGGTATTCAAACTGGCCCGCATTACGACAGCAAGTTCCCTCATGCTACAGCACTAGCCAACATGACAAAAAAACTACAAACAGTATAAAAGTTTTCCCCCGACAATATGCCTACCTTGAAATAAAGGATAGTGAGATGATATACAACAAGCAAAAAATGTGCATGCTCTTATTTTCAAGCTAGTATTGTGTTGCACAAAATTCACAAAAATTTCCACTTTTGCAGTATCTTAAGACACGCTCATGTAAAGATGGGTACATGGGGGTGTTTCATAAAGCTGTTCGTAAAGTTACGAACAACTTACGAGTGACTGGTGATCAGTTGCGATGTGCTATACTTACTAGAATTTCAATAATTCACCACAAGAACTGATCACCAGTCGCTCATAACTTTACGAACAGCTTTATGAAACACCCCCCAGGTTCAGTAATTCTTCAGGGGATAGGGGGGATGGATGGGGAAGCTATTATAGTCAGCTGAGAATAAGAAGGGCGTAAAGTTGCCTCGAACACTATGGCTTTAATAGCAACTTAACGCCCTTCTCAATCTCAGCCGATGATTTTAGTGGTGCAGGTGAGAAATGGATGAGTGATGGAGGTACTCATCCCCAAGATCATTGTCTTATGAATAGCAACCTGTGATGCAATCAGAATGAAGCGGGGATGACAATGATTATGTAATCTGCAAAGATGACTCTGCTGGCGGTGAAGTGCGCTGTACTATTATACAATGTAGCCGTATTCACATTGATGTGATCTACATTTATATTTTATATATCTCACTGCCTGAATGATCATATTGTAAGGTACTACGAGAGACGCAGTGTTTCCTGTGTCATGTTCAGTATTGTTTCCCGTATGTGTGCTACTGCAAGATAAAATATATATGTGTATACCGTCTATTGTCCGTGGGTGCCAGTACCTTTAAAACAGATGTTGGATGAATGTACTAGGCTGTATAGAAAAAAAAAAGTTGATGTCAAAGTGTTGTATGGAATTTGAAGGAAAATGTTGTAATGTGTGCATGAATTAAGTGTGTTTAAAGTTAAAATCTTAATTTGCACCAGCCAGATGAGCTGCACTGCCATTGTCTAGAGGAAGTTTCTTGTAGTATTCAGGGTTAGCTGATACCCCTTTCACTCATAGCAAATTTCAACCGAGATTACCCTGGAACTCGCGGGTTACACTCTTAATATGAAAGGCATCGCCGGTAAAATCCCTACGTAAAATGCCGGGTAAATTTTCAGAAATCTTTATACCCTCGAACCATGTGTGGTTAACTCTTGGGTGACGCTGCAGTATGAAGGCATCGTGGATATACACTACTCTGGGGTGAAACATGAAGGTTTGCACACCAACAACATCTTGTGAGCCGTTTTGTGCATGCGCCATAACGTGTACTTGACCTGTTGAATACTAGTCCCGAGTATACTTGGGCGGGTGTCTATGGGAAATGCGTGTTATAGCAAAATCAGCCCATCCTCAACAGGTTAAACTGCAGAAGAGCTGAGAAGAGAAATTCAACGAGGAGCTCAGTTGCTAGTATGAAAGAATATCTTCAAAGGTGTTACCCGTTTGATTCCTCTTTGAATGTCCTGGGTAATCACTCGAGTAACATGTGTGAAAGGTGTATTTGTTTTAAAAAAAAAGAACATAGATGTTATTATATGTTTGTG
Organism: Diadema antillarum; assembly: GCF_040938485.1. Taxonomy (NCBI): domain Eukaryota; kingdom Metazoa; phylum Echinodermata; class Echinoidea; order Diadematoida; family Diadematidae; genus Diadema; species Diadema antillarum. The sequence continues at coordinate 1,050,591 of NW_027271314.1, read as the reverse complement.
CATATTTTCTCTGCCCTTTTGCAATTGTCACCCATCACCAACAAAGTTGATACATACATGAAATTGAATGTGCAGGGCAATAACCATAAATCCTGATACACATGTAATGCAGTTTGTAACATCTAATAACCCACCTTTCTTGCAATTCTCAGAGAGCTTTTCATCGACAAAAAATAGATTGGTTGGTAATCCGCCTGTGTGAAAGCAGATAAGCAGTACAAGTTTTCCTTTCACACCCTCAACTACAAATTTGCCATTAAATAATGCAAAATAAAGATCAATCTATATTTTGAATGGGATAAGGAACGGGATAATAACGGGATGAGGAACGGATAACAACCCCAAAAAAAAAAAAAAAAAACAGAGGAAAGTACAGATTTTAAAGCATTCTTACACATTGACGGTCGGACGGACAAGAGTTAATTAAAACTTTGAATTGCTAATAGACAAATGTCAATGTCATCATTTCATAGCAGAACTTATGCATTAATTATTGCCTTCTTGCTCCAAAGACCAACATAGCCATCAGGAAACTTAATGGGTCACTAATGCAACTGTCCAAACTCGTCTGTCCAAAGGATTAAAAAGGAAGACACACATTCAAGTTATTAAGTACCTTGGCCCTCTGACAGCTTTCCTGGTGTATTCGAGTCACACAAACAACCTCTTTATTTTTGTATATGTACATGTAAGAATATATCTATACACAATATGATGATCTATTCAAAGTGTTGACTTAACATCTGTATGAATGCTTCAGGTAATGGTGGGATCAGTGTGCCCTAGTGACCACCATGGAAAGGACATTTCATATTTCCAAGGGAAGGGAGTGAGAAGCAAAAAGCAATAAGAGCAGCATACCATACAGGTGTCATATGAGTCTTATCTAGACAAACAGCAACAACAACAACAACAACAAAAAGCATACAGGATATGTACATTGTACACTGTTGGACATTATACATGTATGATCTAAAGGTAATTGATAAATGAACTTTATTTCTCTCATTCGCTCTTTGTCTTTCTCTCTCTCTCTCTCTCTCTCTCTCTCTCTCTCATTCGCTCTCTCTCTCTGTCTGTTAACTCATTGTTTTTAAAGTGTACCAATACCTTGAGTATTATGTTTGCTATATAATTTTGTAGAATATACTTGAGATATCCCCTCTGCAAAATATTAGAATTTTTTGTCTCTCTGGTTTTCATTTATTGGGGATTAAATGTGAATTCTAAAGAGTATTCAAAAACAAAAATGACTTGAAATAGCCAGTTGATCACTAGATTCTTCCTATCAAATGATCGGGCTATCAATATATATATATTTTTTCCAAATACGTCTTGAACAATAGTGATATGCCTGGCGTGCATTTGATCGGCTAACCAATCATCATGGAATCTCAATATCATTCTTGAAAACAAATGCGTATAGCTAGAATGCACACACATCAGTACCGGCACTTACGGAGCACAAGTGGCAAATTGTTATAAAGGTATGGTCTGATTTATCAAAATATGCATACTTTCAGGGGCTATCACAGGCGAATAATGACCTCCTTTTTTTTTGTATATTCTAGCTGTAACACAAATTTGTTTTCCAAGGTATTGGTACACTTTAGGGAAGTACAATAAGCCAGAAAGCATTGATGCCATAGAGTGGTAGTGCATGTAAAGACTCTTCTTGTGGAATGAAAATATGAAGCATTGAAAAATAGCTTTATGTGTGCATCTGATGCTTGTGAGATACTGGTATGTACCAATCGATGACCTCCTTGTGTACTTTTGTGACTATGTGATATTCTTGGCTGCCTTCAGATTTTTGAAAGGAGGACCATTATTTGCTGATTTAATGTGGCATGTGTGCTCTCTATAGTACTTTCAAATGTCAATGCGACTCTGTTGATCGAGTGGTCACAATTGATGGTGTTTTTGTTCAATCATTTTTTTTTTTTTTTGATGATATGATTCGCTGTAGGGACTTGTGAAGGATTTACGCTCGTCCACTGGTTACGAGGCCATTCGATGTTGGACATACTGGGATGATTCTTGACCCCCTATGCTTTGGCCAAGTTCCTGTTCATATGCCATGAATACATGATCAATGTCTCTGCATGAAATGTTGTGTTTAATACTGGTACAGTGTATGTACATCTGTACTTACTTGTGTATGTACAGTGCGTGTGAACTGAACTAATTGTACAGATGTTAATTTCTTCAAACTACCCTAGAACGCACTTTATGCTTTCGCAAAACGTAAGACCTATTGGAGTGTGTGTACATTTTCAGCAGTCCTGTTGAGCAGTATGTTTAATATGAAAAGCTGCAGGAATTTAATTGGTCGTGAGTCTTGAAGGAGACTATCACATACCTCATTGCTTACAGTGGTGAAGACTTGTCCCATTGCATGTATTGTTCACATTATTTTTTCTCTTGTTCTCTTTCGCCCCACACAAAATTGGAACCGTAATGAAAGAAAACGTTTCTTGTGGTTTGTATTGTTTGTTATATTCTCCCTTTCAGCATTTACAGTGTAGTTGCCTTTTATCAGCTTTTCTTGATGAGCTTTCCTTTATGGAACATTCTCACTTCAAACTGCGGTTCTTTATCTTCAAATTCTTAGCCCCTTTTGGGTGTATTTTACGGCCTTATAACACTTCCATGGCCGTCCATAGATATGACCATTGTATTTCAGTATATCTCTTTCAAACAGCATTAACTTGTATTCGTCTTTATTATGGGAACCTTTTTTTTTCATCCCTTGTACAACCTTCAGGATTTAATTTACATTTACTGTTTTCTAGTACATATTTCACTCTTCAACTTAGAATTTCATCACTCATACAAAAGAAAGTCTGATTTTGGGTCTTTTCTCACGAAATGAAAACTGGACATAAAAGGAGTTGAAGAAAGATATCCCTATGATTTGGAAAGATTTATTCTTATGTTTTTTTGTTTTTACAGTGCAGAATTGTAATCAAATATATGATAATTTGCTGTTTTGATAAAATGAAATGACAATAAATTGTGCTCTTTAGAATTCATTACAAGATATGTAACATACCCATAATTTAAAAAGTGGGATGATGAGTACTTTATCACCAGGTTTTCATTTTTTTTTTCTTTGGGTAGTTTTGTATATTATGATGAAATGTATGGCTGGTCCACAATACCCTAAACTATTCAAAATATTTCCAGCATGCCTATTCAATTATCTCATTACTATTTAAGACATTGCAAGTTGTTTTGGTTGGGTTTTTTTACCTCTCCTCTCTAGTTTTTTCAGAAATTGTGTTCATTGAGATATTGTTATTTTTTGTTGTTTTTTTTAACACAGATGAACTAGATATTTAAAGTATGTGTGTATGCTTCTTACATGACAGTTTTCCTGTGATTATGTAATTGCTAGGTCAAACTTGAAATTTCACACTGTGGTCACTTAAACATATTTCTGTGTATGTGTGTGTGGGTGAGTGTGTGTGCATGTGTATGTGTATTGTCATGTATATGTGTGTATGTTCCACAGCTTGCAAAAACCTGAGCGTGAATGGGTGGAAGTTTCAATGTCATGTATCAAATATCTAGAGTGCTTTATTGTAGGAGCTTACTGTAGTAGTCATTTTTTTTTCTCTCTCTCTCATTTTTTTTTTCTACATCTTTGTCTACATCTCTTATGCTGGACATGGTTAAACCGTGCTACAAAGAAACTTTTGGAGAAGAGTTAGTGTAGGATATAACTTTAGGAGCAGGATGGTCTAAGTTGTCATCATATAGATCTTATAAATCGATGCAAGCTACTGACAATGTTCACGGAGAAGGGGAAAGTGATACTCATGGAAATGTTTTCAAACTATGAAAGATCATATGTGCCTTTGTTAGTTAACAGAACGGAAATATAAGATATAGGTGTGAAATATGCGATTTCTTGAGGTAGTTACAGTACAGGATTATGCCAAGAACTGCAGTACTTATATTTTGTTGGGATAACACTACAATATAGCTGACAAAATAATATCACCTACATTTATAGTGGTATCATACAAGTATAAGTCATATTAAACAGCAGGAATTCATATTGCACACTGAGGTCTGTGATATAAAGATATATACACACATTATATCAATAGTATATATTTTGTTCTGTATTTTTTCCATGTATTCCCAGATATTATACCTCCGTGACAAGCTTGATGAAATTGTTCTTTTTGATTCAATGTGCTATTTTTCTCAAAAAATATATGTATCAAAGCAAAGGTAAAAAGAAAAAAAATCGAGAAGTTTCTATACTAATCCAAAATGGATTTAACTTTGTGAAATAGTCCTTAACATAGTACTGGGGCTCTATGTACAGTGGATATGTGTGTTAAGTAGTGAGTGATTACTTTGTATGAAATTTGTCTTAATTGATATTGCTCTTTCCATGTGACTATTCTTTGCCATTCTTTGCCAACTTGATTATTGTACAGCAAACACTAAAGCAGAACCGTTACAGCAGAAGAAGATGAAAAATTTATGGATCAAGATTTAAGAAGAGAAGATGTACTAGTATGTATTCGTGAACGTATCTTTGTTTTTTATGTGTGCTATGGACAGTGACGCTGTTCACATTATAGTTTAACCGTGGAGGTTAGAATCCCAGTTTCAATTAAAAAAAAAAAAAAGTTAACTTGTGACACCAGATCGCACAAGAATAGCGAGCTTTAAATTTGCGACGTGGACGTTTAGACGACGATTCACATTGGCCGTTCTCCTCTCTCCCTACGTCGTGTTGCAAAGATTTAAGCGAAGACGCAACCTCTACAAAGAAAAATGGCGCCCTCATAATATTCTGATCATTGTCTGCTTCGTGATATGAGCGGACGCAAAAAAAAGGAAAAAAATAAAGAAGAATGGCCCAGAACTGACCGTGAAAACTCATGACGCAAGATCGATTTTGATATTAAAGCAATTTTGCGCATACACAGAATAGGATTTTGTCCCCCCCCCCCCCCCGCCCCCCGAACGTCTGCGTTGCGAAAATCTAAAGCTCCCTAATACTGTACTGACTGCAAAGATGGTTGTATGGTATAAAGTATATGAAGAGATGCCTCTTCAGTAACTCCTTTAATACATCCATATTGATGTGATGGAACTTGAAAAGAAATTCTCTAGTATGCTATATAAAAAAAGAATAACAAATAACGAAAACTCTACCAAGCAGAGAACATGTGTTGCAGCAGTTATGAATCTATATATTTCCTTTTATTAAAATAATTTGTCTCATTTTGATTTAAATCTGAACTGGGTGCTATACAAAATGGAGAAAGTTGACGATTTGTTATGTTGACGTTTTGCAACAACGAGATTGACGTGATATGAGGTGACTTACGAAAAAGGAGATAATAATGATCATGATGTGTACTAAAGATGGTTGATGAACTCTGCACCATAAATTCAGTTTCGATGGTTGTCTTACGGCATACTGGTGTTTGTAAATTTTAAAGCAATAATGTTGATACTTCCTCACTTAATTTTATCAAAGGCTAAATGACACCCGGGGCCCGTTGCATAAAAGCTGCTATTATGGTAACTTTGCCATCCAATGGTAACTTCCATGGAATTCTTGATTTTGATTGGTTGTTGGGTATTGTTGCCATGGTAGTTACCATTGGATGGCAAAGTTACCATAATAGTAACTTTTATGCAACGGGCCCCAGAACACACCTCTGCCCAACCAAACTGTGGCCAGCATTTCCCATTGTATTCAAAACGGCCACATACTTACCATATTAATATTTGATGAGAGAGTTCTGAATTTGATTCTGGGATGTAATGTCTTTGTAATATGTAACTCCAAATAGTAAACTCGATTTCTTTTTTACTATTTTGTGCGATGTTTTGCGCGTCTGTCTCAATTTTGCTTTAGCGCCCTCGCTCGGTCGTCGCCGTAGAGCGACTCCCCTTTGTGTCACACAACACGGATGGCTTCTAGAATAAATTGAATGATACTTTGAACGTTATATTTGACTGTGCTTTTATTGTACCTCTGTAGCGTCTCCGTGTGTGTTAGTGCCTGTTGGCTCTTAAAAGTTTTACATGTGTGTGTGTGTGTGTGTGTAGTATATATATATATATATATATATATATATATATACATATATACATATACATATAACTTTAAAGAGTGAACATTGTATATCCATAGCAATACAGTAAAAAAAAATACAGCCCTTTCATTCTAAATAGCATGAGAATTCCAAATTGATTGTGATTGGCGCAAGGGTCAAAATTTTACTTTGTCTGCACTCGTATACGTGAATATGCCAAAGGGGAAGGGATTTCTCTATTATTTCACCATTAAAATGGATGTTTAACTTTTCTTATACAGTATTAATCGATCATGGTAATCTCCGTATGGATATATCAGATGTACGCCTGTATGGGCCAAGCTGTCGTGATGTTAAAGGTATAGTTTACCATTTGGGAACAGGAGTTCTCAGATACGATTCATTAGTGTAGGTCAGTTGTATCACAAAAAGTGTTACCATGTAAAAATTTACCAAAAAACCTAAAATATAAGGAGATATCACTATTTTTTCAATAAACCATAACTGTAGATGGTTTAGAATAGAAACAGTCATATTGTAATCATTGTTCACATACTGTATAATATCTAACAATACTTAACATTGATTATACTGATTACTATTTTTACATTCGTTGTTTCTATACCTAAATCACATTTTAGAACTACTGTATTTTGACGCTGCAGCAGGAAAGCTGGATTTTCTTTTCATGTGCAATATAGTAATGGTAAATAATGCCTTTAAGCATTCACCTCACAATCTATTTGCAGCAAGCTTGTGACCAAATTCACAAATGCAATTTATAATAGGCCTATTCGTAGTTCTTATACAGAGCTTTTGTCGGTCCGTGTCGCCTGGGATAATCTTGCCTGAGAACGAGGGAATGCACCAATCTTGTACTTTTCCCAAGCAGCTTTCGGTTGGAGTTATGATGAGCTTATTACGTAACCAACATCAACCCTGAAACATAGCATCCTGTCTTACACTTAGGGACTAGAATATTGTATCAAATCCATTGTCTAGACGTTTGTTTTAGAAAAGAGAATCACACACTCTACCGACAACGTATATAACAAAAACAAAATGTTGCGTTCCATTAAAGCTGAAGGTGGCAAATCATAACAATATACCCGACACAAAAAGAACAGCAGAAAATAGAATAGAACAACACAAACTGCAAAACATTGCTGAATTACAATTTGGGGACGATTATGTAAACTCCTACTAGTGCCTAAAACGGCACTGAACCATATGAGCGAAATAAAGCAAAGAATACATTACGAGTTTTCTTCTCTTTTTATGTACATGAACTTCTTGTCACTTTGAATTATGCCTTCGGAAGAAATAGTAGAATAGGTATATAGGGATACGGTGATAAGTTGTATTCATATTGATACGAATGGCTGTATATATCCACATGGATATTGTATTCGTCTCACATCCTAATGGATTCGCTTCCGGCTATTAATGCATCTCCCAAAGCTGGACGTTTTTTGGTAGTTTATTTATTCATATTTGGGTGTCTTTTGTATTTTATGCGTTTAGTTTTCAGCACTTATGGCAGGCTGGGTTGTCGCAAACAATTATGCGCCAGTATTTTCACGGATGGCGTGGAAAGAATTCTGCTTGGAATAAAAAAAAAAAGTTTCTTTGAAGCCACGTCTGTGGGCAATGCCTTACGGCCGTCGATGGGCTTTTGCTTGGAATTCAATATGCCTGTATATTATGGGGGCGGAAAGTTGAGTAGAAACTGCCGCTTCTTGGTTGTCTGGCGAGCATACAGGACTGTTGGCGTCTTCGACCACCACACATTAATGTCGTCATGGAATCTCTCAGTAAAGTCTCTTCTATGACATCGATGCACTAAGAAAGAATACTAATGACATAATAATGAACTATATCATACTCTACCATGCTTTAAATCATAATTGAAGAATATAGCTCTGTCTGTCTGTCTGTCTGTCCGTTTGTCTGTCAGTCTTTCTGCTCCTATGTTTAAATGAAAGCTTTTCTTCTTTCCGCCGGCACTTTGTACTTTATTACAATGTTCTCATCACTGAACATACCCCTTTCTATTTTGTTTGTCTGTTTTGGCTATGACTCCTCATTATTGTTACGTTATACTTCTTTTCACAGAGAAAATTATTTATGTACAAACGCTTTCAAGACAGATCTGCAATGCCCCAGAGTTTTAGAGGGCGAGAAAAAAAAAATCCCCGCTTAAATTATAGTTTGAACTGCTTCGGGGCAAAAAATTGTATTTATTTGAACCGTATGCGATACAACACACAAAACTCAAGAAATCTCCAGATATCATGGCTCCTAAATTAGGTTTTCGTTCAGAAATATTTTCTTTGACTGCAAATTGTCCGGCCCAAGAGGTTATGCTGATCATGGGCTCAATTTCGACTCTGTATAATGAAGTTCCCTTGGCTGCTTTTCTCGCTAATAAAGTCCTTAGTCATTACCATAATCAGTGTGTGTGCGTGTGTGTGTGTGTGTGTTGCTTAAATTATGTTACGCCATTTACTCTTCATACTCCCACATGTTGAGCTGCGACGTAATCAAAGTAATGCAGAGCCGACACAAACAAAAGTTTCAATTTCTTTTCTTCTTTTTTATGATAATTCTAAGGGTAATAATAGTAGCAAAAAACAATCCGTTTTGTGAATTCACACAGAGACAAACACACACACACACACACACACACACACACACACACACACACACACACACACACACACTCACAATCCCTGTAGACCTAAAGAAAAAAATGCATTGCCATCCTGTCAGTGTAGTGCATTCATAATAGATGGATACACTCAAGTCCGTATAGGTCAATGTAGGGAGCTTACTTAAGACAAACGAGCTGTTTTGAAAAAAGGATTTTCCTTTACTTACAGACAATAATTTTCACATCTTTCTTCTTTTACTATGTAATTTTGTTTGTGGAAACCACAATAATGAAACAAAAAGAACAAATCACCTTCCTGTGTCATTCGATATAAAAAAAGGGAAAAAGCGAAGTCATATACAGTGCCTTCTGAATAGATTGTCAACTAACGTTTTTGTTCCTACAATAGGTAACATCATACCACACTTCGTTGCCAAAAAAAAAAAAAAAATCAGTTTTATGATCCATGTTTTACATGTTTATTACAAGCATTACTAGTATTACTTCCCTCGTTAGCATTATATAACAATAATTACATTGTTTCCGCAACGATTATTGATCTGGGTCAATATGTGCTTAGCGCCACCCGGCCAACCAACCCATGGGCCAACGAATCCAGCCGCAGCGATACGTAGTTAGAATACAATCATGTAGGCCCACTTCAATAGACGGCATGTGGACGAAATCCGCCGCCCTGCCCCCAATTAATAATCTGATCCATCATTGTGACATTAAGTGCCAATAACTCGCTTTAGGATGAGCATCCGAATTTGGCACGGTGTTGACTCAGGCCCCCAATGAATGTCAGAAAGTGGCCCCCAAGAGGCCCCTTCCCCTTATATTCCTCCCGACAGTTTCTGCGCGCTTTCATCTATACCCCGATCCCACTTCTCGCTTTGCAGGTTGTTTCAATTTCTGCTCGCGTCATTATGCTTTCATCTCAGTTACGGGCTTCTGGAATTACTCGAATTTATTCATTAGACATGGGCAATTTCGATAGCGGGAGCTGGAAAGAGAATGGGAAAGGGTGTGTGTGTGGGGGGGGGTGGGGGTGGGGGTAGTCAATGTGTAATCACATTTGTACAGTACAGGTGTTGGTAAAACCTAACCTGGCTTAATTAGGCAAATGTCATTCTTAGGGGAATGGAATACTTGGTTATCACGATCCAACCCTGTATGGCAAGACTAGAAAATCACGTTGTTTGTTTCCCCTCGTGGTCACTGGTAATACAGGCTACGCATACAAAAACAACTGTAACACATTTTTAATGTATACGATATGTGCATGGTTTCGATTTCCGAGAAATGATGACTTTTCACGTTCCCGCTTAATACATGATTAAGAAAACTGATACTATTCTAGCGATCATGATGATATTGGGTATTAAGGGTTGATAACAATCATGATCGAGAGTATATCCTATAGTTATATTCTACATGAATTCTAAGGGAGGGGGATTCCACTGTAAATTAGTGGTATGCTCATCCCTGCTGGAAAGAACACAGCGTCCCACAGTGTGTTATAGCTACAATGTGTTCACACAGTCGAACATGTGGAAACGCTCGAACTTAACAGTGTGAAGATGACTTCACACTGTGGTGCGATTGTTCACATGGGGTTCAGATTGTGACTTTTTGTCTCACACCTTCACTCTTAAAACATCCGGGTCAGAACTGACCCGGAACTGGGTCCGTTGGGGTCACACACCGTTCCGGGTCGCGTGTTTTTTTTAGACGGCACAGATTGGGGAAACTAAAAATCTATCGGGGACCCTATCCCTAAACCTAACCCTAATCCTAATTCTAACCCTAACCATCAAACCCTAACCCTAACCCTAACCATAACCATAACCAAAAACCCTATTGTAAACCCAACGTTTTTCCCATAGGTTTAACACGCGCCATGCCCCAATCTGTGCCGTCTTAAAAATAAACGCTTCCGGGTCAGAAATGACAAGGAATGGGGTCAGATATGACCCACTCACAGTCATGAATTGGGTCAGGGTGACCCCATTCGGGGTCTTCATGACCAAATTCCAAGTCATTTTTGACCCGGAACGGTGTGTGACCCCAACATACCCAGTTCCGGGTCAGTTCTGACTCGGATTTTTTTAGAGTGTTGAATTCGTCGGGTGAGAATGAGAAGGGCGTTAAGTTGCCACTAAGCCCATGTGTTCGAGGCAACATAATAATGTTCACACTGTTAAAACGCTCGAATTTAACAGTGTGATGAGATTTCACACTGCGTTCACAATGTGTTCACACTGTGCTTCACATTGTGTTTCACACTGTGGAACACTGTGTTCTTTCCAACATAGATATTATTTCATCTTCTTCTTGCTCTTTCTATGACCTGTTATTTATTTTCCTTGTACTGTTCATTTGCATTTTGGTGAATTCATTGCTATGGACACCGAATCACAGAAGATGAATGATCCAGGCGTCATCCAAGTTTAATAATACTCGCAACGAAAAGTCTGTTTCCTTCGATAGTGATCATGGAGCTATATGATATGGTTCGATACAGTTAAAGGACAAGTTCACCTTCATTTACACGTGGATTGAGTGAATACAGCAATGTTTGTAGAACACAACAGTGAACGTTTGAAGAAAATCAGACAATCTGTTCACAGTTACACTGTAAAAACATCGGTGTTAGATTTAACACCATGGGTGTTAAATCTAACACCGATCAAACTTCAATAGAGGACCACACCCACAGGTGTTGAAAATGCACTGTGATGGTGTTGAAAAGTGTTCACCTGACACTTCGTGGTGTTAATTTGACACTGTACCTGGTGTTATTTTGACACTGTACTGGTGTTAATTAAAAAATGACACCACATGGTGTTGATTTGATATTTGTTGGTGTTAATATCAATGGTTTAACACCCGTCCAGCTTCAATAAGAGACCACACCAGCTGGTGTTACTGTGGTGTAAATTTATTTTTAACATTTTTTCAAAAATCTAGTATTTTAATGAAAAATTCTTGATCGTCTTGTTTAAATTGAAAATCAACAAGAAGTGCAGTTACTAAGAAACTCTTCAAAAACAGTTTAATATTTGGAAATGACACCCGGAGGTGTTAATTTAACACCATAAATGAGCACCGAAAATTTAACACTAGCTCGGTGTTCACTGTTTAACACCGGACTTTTTGCAGTGTATGAATTTTTCAAGTTTCAGTGCCGTCATCACTGGATGAGAAGACTACTACAGCTTGCGATGTCACATGCGTAGAATGAGTTTAAGAAAATATAAAGAAAATCCAACATGATTGAACTTTTCTCACGTGTAAAAAGGTACCTGACTTGCCTCTTTCATAAGCCCCGGGGAGCAATATTACCGCTAGCATACATCAGTAATTACTCAAGGGAATGTGAACTTGTATTTTTCTTTTCAAAAAAATTAAATTTCGTGGAATTTTCTCTTTATTTTCTTTCCTTGTTCTACATTGTCATGTGACATCAAAACATGTATTCTTCTCATCCAGCCATGACTGCACAGAAACTTTAAAAATTGATAACTTTTGAACGGATATTGTCCGATTTTCCTCAAATTTTCACTGATGTGTTCTTCTGATTATTACTGCATTCGCTCAATCCACCTGTAATTATTATGGGAACTTGAATTATGTTGTAGTTATGTCCACACGAGATATCCTGCAGAAGGTAACTTATCGGTCTGTGAATTTGACGATGACTCGACCAAAGAAGAAAGAAACAAAAAAAATAAAACAAAAACAAAACATGCAAAGCATTTTCCAAGGTCGACCGACTCCCGCCTCATTTTCAAGAAAGTCTCGTTTCGTCGGCGCGAAAACCCCCCATATCGTAAATCTCGTTCACTTAACGCTTGTCGATTGCACAACCACCGTGAACCCTGCTAGAGCTAGATTTACAGGCCGGCCGACACCCGATAGGTCTACCGACAGAACCGCACTCTCACCGCAGCTCGTTTTGGGTTCTCCCGTTATACTGCGAATACGCATGAGTTGGCCTTGTTTTGAACAGCATGGAAATCTCGAGACTCTATATTGCATCGTCATTATAGTTATCATGTACACTATAGCTGTACTATATGCATGTGTAGATGGATAGATGGGTAGATATACAGATAGATGTAGCCTACTATTCAACTTTGTAATATGTGTTGTTTTTTCTACTCTTTGATGTTAAAAGAAAGGAATTGTAATTATGATTATGCTATGTCATTCTTACACCAACAAAGAAAACAAGCTAAAACACTTGCATTATTATGTCGCTGATATGATTTACAAATGTCTACCTTCGTCTTTGCCAAAACAAGTCATATGATATAATACATTCAAGACATCAATAAAGAGAGGAAAAAACCCACAGAGACATTGCATGAGCTGTAAGTGGAACATACTACTGGTATACACTTTTCGCGAAGGTGTATACATATGGTGGAAACCAAAATGCTACACGCTCTACGAAAAAAAAAAAAAAGAATTTGCTCTGTACAGGCATTGACAGGGTAGGATCGTGCTGAATGTCATTTGCATGCATAAACACAGACCATGAATGCATAAACATTGTTATTACGTCACTGACTTGTCATCATTGCAAACAATGTCCAAATGTTACACTGAAAAAAGTCGGGTGTTTAACACCGAGCTGGTGTTAAATTTCCGGTGCTCATTATTTTGTGGTATTCAATAGAATACCTCCCGTTTTCACTTCAAAATATAAACTCTTTTTTGATAGGTAATTATAGTTCCCGTTAATCTTATTGATTTTGAACTTCAACAAGACGAACAAGAACTTCCCGGTAAAGACCTTGATTTATGAAAAGAAACCCGAGAACACTTTTACACCTGTCCACATTAACGCCAGTTGAGTGGTCTCCTATTCACTCTGAGCGAATGTTATACCATTGAAATGAACACCAGTAATGTCAAATTAACACGTATGGAGTGTTATTGTTGAATTAACACCGGTGCAGTGTCAAAAAAAAAAAAAAAAATCACCAGCTACATGTCAAATTAACACAAAGAAGTGCCAGGTGAATACTTTTACACCATCACAACATACTTTCTACACCTGTCGGTGTTGCCCTCTATTGACACTGGCTTGTGTTTAACACCTATGTGGTTTTAAATCAAACACCGATCTTTTGGCAGTGTACTTCCGTTGATGCCACCGTTGAGTCATGTCATTGGTATATAGTCTTACTTTTTGTTGCCATCGTCGCCATTATCGCCGACGTTACGAATGAATCTCAGTTTATGTTTTATACATTATAGTAATTATGGTGTCTCCTTTAACTTAATACAATTCCTCCCACAAACCACCCCGTCTCTATCCTTTGGGATGTTATGTATAAAACGATTCGTTGCTTTTGAAGATGGCCCTGTCGTAACTCTAACCATTGAATAATGTCCTCAATGTCTTTGGTAAAATTATTTTATGTAATAATCCCATAAGGACTTCATTGAAAGACATTGACATTTGAAGATGAGAACATTTCAACAATTTATCCTAACATTATGCCTAATTCTGTTCCTACCTTATACAGTGGAACTTTGCGAATGGCATTTTTGTTCAAACAATGCTGACCTATACTTACTGTATACCATAGCAACGCGCCTTAGAACAAAATCAGATTATGGATAATCCGAAAGCTATAGAACACACAATTTTTAAACAATTCCCCACAGGTACTGCGAATTACCCTAACCCTTGGTGAAATAGTACTTTGAAACTCAATCGCCTACTCAATCAGAAAAATTTCACACTCCACTGGCGGCTTTATGCACGCCCGTCAGACCCTTCTCGTCAAAATTTGCCGAGAGTGTTCGACTGACCTTTAATATGAGGTTAAGGCTCAAGAAATTAGAAACCTCGGCAAAAAGAGCCTCCTTGACTCAAAAAAAAAAAGCAAAAAAAAAAAAAAGTTGGAATAAATATTTGAGATATTTTCCTGTAAACGCGCGCATTTCGTTTAAAAGTGATAACCATGTATACCTACCCCATAGCCACGTCGGATGAAATTCCCCAAAAGATGGGCAAACATATAAAATGAGAATTTAGTTCAAAGCACTCAAGCCGACCATACTCTCTTTATAAGCTACAATAGAAGAAATAGAACAGCGGCAGATTTTGTTCTGTTGTTTTTGTTGTTGTTGTTGTTGTTGTTGTTGTTGTTGTTGTTGTTGTTGATGTTGTTTTTGTTGTTTTGTTGTTTTGTTTTTTGCAGTCTTACACAATCGAGAAGGTTGTCAAATTTCGAGGTTTCGCATATCTTCCTATATAGGTCAATGACATTGGTTACTGTCTCGCATGCAAATTCGATGAGATGATGACGTCATGGCCTCTATAGTTAATACTCCCCTCCGACCACCCCTGTCGCCCCCATCCACGCCCACTGATATCTATGGTAAATATGTATCGTACACTAATGTAGTTAGTCTTAAGGTCCTACAAATAAAGTACTATACTTCCTTGTTGTGATCAGTGATCCCGCCCGCGCCCATCCGCTCCGCATTCTTCTTCACAGAAATCTTCCCGAAAGTTCCGTTATGACAGGAATTAAAGAGGAAAAGAAAGAGTCACTGTTTTTCCAAGTTGTAGGGATTTCATGATGTCGCTGAGTGGAGGCATCTTCGTTGAGTAAAACAGAATAAAAGAATGATTACGACGGTAATTCCACGCACACCGGAAAAAATGCTGAGCGACAATTTTATTGTGTCATTGCTATATCTTATTTCCACACGTTATTGGGACCGCAGATTAGCCATTTCACGAACAGAATTTTCTGTTAAAAATTCTCTCAAAACTTGTCAAAGTTGTAATAATGATAACATTTTTGTTTTCCCTTCAAATCCGATTCTTCGTGTTCGACTCTATTCTTCTTCGTATCGAAAGAATGAGTATACCCGAGAACTTTCCCTCAGTCAGTGCATGTGTGTGTCTGTCTCTGTGTATGTGTTTGTTTTGTTTGTTTGTTTTTATTGTTCCATATTCCACGTTTCAACATTAATAAAACATAAACATAACAAAACTGCCCGATGTGTGTGTGTGTGTGTGTGTGTGTGTGTGTGTGCGTGTGTGCGTGAGCGTGTGTGTCGTGGCGTACAACAAGCACACAGTGCTTGTTGCAGTGGGGGCACTGATGGTTTAGTGGATAAGACTCCCGACTCCCGATCGGAGGACCCGAGTTCGATTCCCGTCCAGTGCTTGCGTCCGTGGACAAGGGTTGGATGATTTTTTTCCCACCACGTCTCTCTCGACCCAGGTGTATAAATGGCTACCTGGCAACGCTTTGCATGCCCCCCTGGCAGAGCAGTGGCAACACTGAAGAGGCTACCCTGGGTAAAGAAGACGTCATTATTATTATTAACAAAATGAACAACGCTTGCATGGTGTGTCAAAAGATTGATTAGGGTCAAGGTCACGTGCCTTTCTTTCATCCCTTTGATACCATTCTTAGAATTTTGGATTCGAAAACGTAGTGTTACAACTATCATTCGGGAAACCGAAAAATTATTAATCCACTTTACGCTATTTAAACCGTCTAAACTGCTGCTAGTTCTGATGGAAGGTTTCATCGCCCCTCCCCCCTCCCCCCCCCCCCCAAAAAAAAAAGAAAGAAAGAAAAAAGAAAAGAAATGGTGAGTGTCACGATCACCAATATTCCACTTATGCAGTATTTTCACCTTTCATACCGGTAGAGACTTTAATCTATGCAAAGTTTGTTGGTGGAATTTTGGCTATAATAAAGAAAGAAAAGAGAAGGCAAACAAAATTGAGCAATGAATTATAATGGTTTCACTTTCAGTATACAATGCGCCTCATGTCCACAAAAATCGTCAATGATTCTTTGTATGAACACCCATTTCGCGATTGTATGATCATTTCCGAATGAAATTAAATGGCAAGTAGGAACTTGAACACTAAAATAGTCCTGCATAGCGTTATATGTATAGCCAAAGTGCAAAAACACTAGAGCAATGGAGAGCACAGTCATTGATTCTAGGATGTAGTGGCCACGGATAATGACATTGCTATTTATAGGGCCTACATTAAAAAAAAAAAGAATGATGAAATACACAAACAAGCACATAAACAATTAAATATCACTAAAATGATTGAATATAGCTAAATCAAAACTTTCCATTTTTTTTTTGCTCGGAAAACATAAGAGGTAATTGCAAGGATTGAGTTATGAAAATATTTCCCCCCATTTTCCTGTTATTGATTTGATAAAACACTAAAAAAGCTCACGCCTGCGAACCACCAGGATGGCAGTATCGTCTGCTATGGTTGTCCTATAAAATCAATCAGCAATTACATTAAATTCGACGCCCTTATACAGCCCGTTGTCAAAAGAATCCTTGTAGGAGATATTGACCCTAAATATTGACGCATGGTCGTATCCTATCATCTTCTCATATTTTTTCTGCTGTATTGGAACTTCAATTCTTCCGTCATCGTTTCTCTTCCGTCGTCGAGATCGATCATAAATATACCTGACATCCACGAACCAGCAATTCTCCCTTATTTCACACTTCAGCGAATCATTAGGGAGTATATATACGGCCTGTATAGGTTGTGTGCCCCCCTCGGCGAAGTTGTCGCATCTTTTAAGAAAAACATGAGGAGTTTAAATTGATTATTCCCGGCTTTGACCTTTTTAACACTTACACGAAATACCGGAGGAGCTGCTCTGCGTACTCGGGAGACGCACGCCCCCTACTGATCGAGGCGGGGCGAGGAATGCTCATGCATCATGGAAGGTGGCAGTGACTGCCGGTCCCACGGACTAAAATTAGAGCGCGTTTAAGTATGAAGCGGCAGAAAGAAATTAACCCCTCGGGAGAACAGGTTGCATTTAAAGCAACAGATCTTGTAAAATATAGATGAAATCAGTAACAATGAAGGTAAGGTGATGATTTATGGTCGTATTCGGCGGAATAACTTACACTGAGCGTACGCGTGCTCCTAAGGGTGACGGATAAACGGCCCTTTACCATCATTCCGGTAAACATGATTTGTGTTGTAAAGAAGACTTCAGGCAGAATCCCTAGAATGAGGTTTGTTTCGAGGAAATGGTAATTGCTACAGTGACTTTGAAGAAATTAATCCCAGATAAGTTATAATGAATACATGGGAAAACATCAGTCATATCAAACTGACTTCATAAATGAGGGAAATATCTCTCCTGCCCCCCCCCCCCCCCCCCAAAAATAAAATCCTCTTCGGTTTACGTTTTAAAACTAACTTTGCCGGACCTAATAAAGAAAGACATTTCTATTTAAAGCCTATTTAAAGCCAGGTCTCTACTCTCTTCCCCTCCTCGTCCCCCCCCCCCCCTAAAAAAAAAAGAAAATGATTTTCATCAGAAAAGAAAATACATAAAAGGTCATGTAATAACAAATTTGCGCGACTACGCTGTCTGCATAAACTACCAGACAGACTATCCAAGAACGTAATCATTCCTATTTTTACCACAGAGGAGCATAATGTAAAATATTAATGTTGTAAACATTAGTCCATCATAACATATAGAGCAAAGTAAAACCTTTCTAGTAATACATCACTTGTAAAATAACATCAACTACTGTGAATACAGTAATAATTGAAAATATCCCATGTTGTCTTATCACTTTCTTTGCTTTTAGCAGCACTAATCATACAAATATCTCAAATCAGCAAGAGTGGAGTTAATTCGTTTGATATCAAACTCTTCACACGCATGTTTGGCTTTCCCTGCAAGAGAGTCAGATGAACGATTTTGATTTTGCATGTTTTATTATCAATGTGACTCTACCCGTTTGATACATTTTTCTCGCGAGCGTTTCTAGATTTATAAATACATTGAATGCGTCGAAAAATTGTAATTCTGTAGTTCTTTACACAAAAGATCTAGATATCATTTTCCACTTAATTTAACTTACTTTAGTCCTTTTCTATTTCAATGAGTTATCAAGAAAAAGGATTGAGTGTTCAAGAAATATCTTCATTGGTTTCTAAGAAGCAAGTGCGTATACATTTACTTTCACGAATCGTTGGCTGACGTTTGACTTCAACTTCAACCACGGGGTCTTTTATATATCAAAATCTCATAATAGAATTTGCCGAACCAACTACAATAATAGACTATATAGTAGTGCATCATCATATCATACAAAATCTAATAAATAATGCACAGGTGAGAGTGCGCTAAATTCATCTCTACTAACGTCGAGAATTTTAAAACTCTGCATTATTCGTTTTATGAAATGGGCCTATAAACTATCTTTAAATAGTATCATATATCTGCTGATAGAACTTCATACTTTGATGTAATTAGACCGCTTTTCGATCGGCAGTACAGACGACCTCGTAAAAGGCGCTATATAGGGTTCGTGCGGGGTGAACGTGCACGTACTCGATTGGATCGCACATAATGCACAGCTAGCTAGCTACACAGCACTCTACACAGATGGCTAACACCGCTAGCGGCTACACCGAGCAATCAGTAGTGTGCCACAGGATAACACGCCGTGTTGTGACGCTTTTATGGTTTTGTTTTACTTTGTTTGTTTATTTCATTTATTTATTTATTTATCTATTCATTTATTCATTTATCTGTTTATTCAATATTATTATTATCATTATCATTTTTTTCTTTGCTGCACACTCTTTGCTCCTCCTGCTAATCATTTGACTAGCAACATTCTTGAAAGCATTCTATAAATTGTTGTAAAATATATAACTATAATAAAATATACGTAGAGAGAGAATGGGATATGGATTAGCTTAAGTCCCTTTTCTCGTCTTTTCAAACAGGCCGAACACGTGTCACAGGTAACTCTCTTTTTATATAGACAACACCACGGACTGAAACCACGACCGCCATTATGTATTTTAATACATCCAGCATACTCCACCGTGACAGACCATTCCAGTACGTGTGAACACTTACATGCTATGCAATTTCATACTTGACTTTGGTGGTCTAAAAATAGAAGTTGAATGAACTCGAGAATGAAAGAGATCAGGTGCTAAGTAGCATATAACTTGTTGTTGTGTGAACACTTTAACAGGCCGATTTCATACGTGATTTTGTGATCTAAAAATAGAAGTTGAATGAACTCGAGAATAAAAGAGATCAGATGCTAAGTAGCATATATATATATATATATATATGTATATATATATATATATATATATATATATATATATATATATATATAACTTGTTGTTGTTGTTGTTGTTGTTGTTGTTATTAATATCATACTTGTAATCATCATTATTGTCGTTGTTGTTGCTGTGCTGATAATCCGGCAACCCTCGCAGGGAACTCGAGCAAACAACCACCTAATCGGACATCCGGAAACATGAGACGAAGCGGCTTGGTCAACCATCGCCGCAAAACGTAGTATGTGATTTTTTTTTCTTCTTCTTTTTCTGGCAGAGTCGTGCAAGTCCCTAAACACCCCCGCGGTGGTCGCTGTCATAGATAGGATGATACGCGACAAAATGGACACAAATGCAGTCCAAGTCAGGCTTAACATGGCGATGAATTGATAATTTCAGACAATAGAAACCTTTGGTGATAGCCTGCGACGCCATTCCTTTCTGATGTGATATGTGATATTTTGTAGAGGTTGTAGAGTATCTGCGAATTCGTTCAGCACTTTTTGGGGGAATGACGCCATATTTGACGGAAGTTTGCTTCACTTTCGCCTGCCAAAGCAGATACAAAAAACAGTGGTCGGTGACAAGAAAAAAAAATGGTTATGATAAAACACGTTGTGCCGCAAAATCATTGCAAACACATTTTTCTCTCGTACTGTCATTTCGCAACGTTTGAATCGTTAAATGCAATGCAATTGCAGTTTATCGCAGGTAAGTGAAATACGAGGTTAAAGGAATGGTACAGTATTGGTGGAGATGAGAATTGGGCTTTTAACTGTTTGCGAGATACCAAGAAAACACCTATGAAATATAGTACAGAGCATACAATTTTAAGAGGAATTGAAAGTTTATTTGATAAAAATCGGGTTTGGAATGGCTGAGACATCCAAAAACAAAGTAAAACAAAGCGGTCGTAATAAAAGGTGGGTCCCACACTTTATAAGAATCGCTCTGTTTTGGGTATCTCAGCCATTTCAAAACCAATTTTCATCAAATAAACGTTGAATTCCTAATGGAATTACATGCTCTTTCATATTTCATAAGAGGTTTCTCATTATCTCACCAAACATTGTTAGAAACCTGAAATCAGGTCTCAACCAAAACTATACGATCCCTTTAAAGAAAAAAAATTGAACTTAACCAAATATTTTTTGGGGGGTGGGGCTGATGACGTTTTACATCATCCATGTCTTGTATATCAGCAACGGCTTTGTCTTAGTATTTCCGTTTGAAATATGACTTTTTGTCTTTTTTTTTTCTTGGGATAAAAGAATTTGACATTAATAGGAATACACAAATGAAAATCTATTGTTTGCCAGAAATTAACGAAATGCAAAAGAGTTTCTTGCATTGAATAGCAGGCTACGGTTTTGTCTTAGTAATTCCTTTTATGCGATGTACAAGAATTGACTTCTTTTCCCAACAGGATATGGAATTTTTAAATTTAGGTATTACAAACGAAAATTATATTGTTAGCTGCTTCCTTGCAAAATGCGAAGAGGCATTAGGTGCATTATTAGCAGGGCAGTATAGGTTACCGTGTACTATGAAATGGCTGGACATTTTCTTTTCTAAAAATCTGGAACAAGCTGTTTAGTTCATCATTATTTTGGTCTAAAGACATTTAAAAACTAGGAATCCACTTTCCTTGAAGTTTTTAATGCTATGTTATGTCAACATACTTCTAAAACATCATTTACTGTCAGGAGAATGCTTAAAAACTTTACACGTCTCCGGTAGATATGAACATATCGAATCCAAACGATATTTTGGTAGATGAGTTTTTCTAAGAGTGATAATGTGGAAACGGCAAAAATGGTGACCTGTGGTCTTAGAGGACACACACACACCCTCATACACATACACACACACACACACACACACACACACACACACACACACATATATATATATATATATATATATATATATATATACATACATATATACACTCAGCCAGAAAGTAAACACTTTTTCAACTTTATATTTCTTACAGAATACCTGACTGAAAGTAAGTGTATTTATCTTACAGGTAAATTAATTGGCTATCACCCTGGTGTGCCAATAAATAAGGAAACTTTACGAATGAGTGAGCCCCTTTGTTTTTCTCTTCCAAGGCAAAAAAAAAAGTAAAGTTTGCAAAAAATGAACAAGTTGTCATTCATGCGTCAGTGCTCTTCCAGATAACAATAAGAACAAAAGACAATTTAAACACAATAAGAGACATGAATTAAGTTGCAAAAGTATACCTATGATCTTTATATTATCTTTGAAGGCCCAAAGATTAACAGAATTTTGAAATAATGTAGGAAAATTAAGAATTTCAGTCAAATCCAAATTCAACTGAGATATGAAAAGAAGCAATATAAAAAAAGGCAGAAATTTGAATCGGGTTTTTTTTTTCCAATTAGAAAAATTGTAAATCAGATTGGTTTCTTAAAGTTGTCTCATAAATTCTTGAATTAGTATACCTTATACACTGTAAGTAAAGAATAAACTTTAAAATTTTGTTCATGTAACCATCTTTTTGCCTTTACTCAATATGTCATTTTGAAGTTTGAGTTGACAGAAAATTCGCATTTTCTCCCTTTGGTTTCCAGCTTTGCTTTTGCTTGAGGTTATAAAGTGACAGTTCAGGTGTCTAATTGTGTTAAACTGGTATTTTGCTATCATAGCTATCTTGAAGGGCGTTTGCAAATGACAAACAACATATCAATTTTTGCAATTGTTACTTTTGTGCCTTGAGGATAAAAATGACTCTGTTCACTCATGCGTAAAGTGTACCTTTATATCAACCCACCATGATCTATTATATTACATAAATTTTCATTAAAATTTTCTATGAAAAGTATGAACTCGAAAAAAGTGTTTACTTTCTTTTTTGCTGAGTGTATTATCATCAATATGATACTGACAGATACGGAAATACACACACACACACGCAAAGGGATGTAACAGACGTAAGTGTGGTACTCTAAAGGGGTCGCTGCATATATTGCCCTCCTATATTGCAACAGATCTGGTTTAATCATGGGTATTTTGGTTTCGCAGAACGAATTCTATTGTGTTGCGGTGACTATCAATTTTCAAGCCAGCTCAGACAAAGTGCGCCAGATTATCTCGCCGTGACGCCCGAGAAGTAGATATGAACCGCCACAGACGGTCGGCCGTGAAAACTACCCATTCCTTTGGAACGGAAAGTCGCTGTTGTGATCAGTACTCAAAAAAGAAAAAAGAAAAAAAAAAGAATGTGATTATATACACTACTGACTGCGCGTTGTTCGTAGGTTCATGAATATACTCGTGCAAACGTGAGTTGGGGGACGAGGTTGGGCATGTGTGAGTATACGTGCTTGTGTTTGTTGTGTGTACATGTATGTGTGTAATCTAAGTGCTCTTTTTGGTTAATGTGTACTATGTCTTACATTCAAATGACAGGTCAGAGAGTGAAATGTATAGATAATTCCAACAAAGATTACAATTCGATTCTATTGTTTATGTTATTTAGATATTTACAACGGTTTGAAAGAACTTGATCAGAAGGACGAAGCCCCCAGCCTCCCCCCTCCAAAAAAAGAAAAAAAAACAACAGAAAAAAAAAACCAAAGAACAAGTATTTCAGAAATGCTAGAAGATAAATCTTGATAAAAGGAAGTTATTCTAGTCTAATATAAACATAAACACCTGATAAATAAACAAACAAACGAACTCATCACTGTTGGCTTTTAAAGTACTCTATAATTTTTTGGTAAAAGAGCAACGAAACAGTTTTTGACTGGAAATGAGTTAATGCTTATGCAGGCCTACGAATTTACATAACATGAGTTTCGAGTATTTTCTGAGAGAGTATACTACTTTTCCCTGTCTTAACCTTAAGTTAGGGCACATAAAGTTGAGTACAGAAATTATTTCTAATATATCTTTGGCTATTTCCCACGCAAAACCCATGGACAATACAAAGAAATGTGGATGGAAGAGCCAACAGATATGTGAATGCATCTCAAAATGAATACGCGGCGAAATTGGAACATTATTCTCAGATAACAAAAGAATCAATTTTCTTTCTATCTTTTCTTTCTTTACCCTGCCCAAAAGACAAGACATCTGACAACCCTTGCGTAGTGGGAATTCAACTTATCCAGCACATATCGCATTTTGACAGCGAATAATCCATGCGAATTGAGAATGAAAGGTATGCAGCTATCAGGAGCTGCTCGTTGAAGTCTCGACTTTCTTGGCTCGATGGAGGAAATGATGCGACTGGGTGATTTTTGTCCAGATCTGCAAGTGAAATGCACATAGGTTCTTGTGTCCTGGGCCTCATTTCATTACAAAATTATATCTAATAGAATTGGATATATATGTCAATGTATTATTGCATATTTATTTCATAAGAAGTGATATGGGCCATGGAGTCAATGGTTGAATGATTATGTTGGAGTTTTATTGTTGTGTTTTTCACGTTTTGAAGACAGTCTGGAGTAGGCCTAATGTTTTGTATAATTGGATGTTATCATTAGTGGATTGTTTGAGGATTGCTGCGGGCCATGGGGTCAAGAGTAGGGGGTCAGGGGTCGAGGGATAATGTTTTAGTACTTAATTATTAATAAATGTTTCTTAGGGGCAACATGTTAGAGCTCACATGCCTACGGGCATTACCAACTGTCTTTATTTTCATGTGCCTTGACCCACATGTTGTCTCCATTTATTTCCTTTTCGTTTTGTGTTACATGTACTGTACAGTACAGTGTATCCCTTTGTAATGTTCATTATATTTTTGGTTTCATGTTTGTTATGCTTATGATATGTACCGCTATCCTTTATTCTTTACCTGGTCGAATCAAATAAATAAATAAATAAATAAATGACTAAATAAATAAATACATAAAAAATAAAAAAATAAATGAATGACAAAACTATTACTACTACTACTACTACTACTACTACTACTACTAATAATAATATGATGATGATGACAGCAACTCTTGCTGGAATGGCAATTGTCACGGTACTGGCAAAATCCAGCTTCCTGATTGGCTGTTGCTACTGGAAGTTGCCATTCCAGCAAGAGCTGTAACATCTTTAATAAAAAGGGGCCTTAGTGATGATGAAAGCTGTGCACCCGGGCCGCAGTGGTTCCCAGGCAGACAAGCTACACGACTGAACCACCTCATCTCTCTGTCTCTATTCTCACTCTGTTGAACAGTCTCAACTCATTTCAACCAGCTCAACTGTTTTTCCTCTCCACTCTCCTCCATCCTTTCCCCACCGCCACTCTTCCTCACTCTCCAATCTACCACGCCGCCTTTCATCTTGGGGTCATCCCATGAGACCTCCACCCACAAGTCATATGGCCCACGAGCGCGACATTATAACAAGGCCCATGAGTCATACTATCAACGAGTCATACAGTCCATGAGTTCGACACTTGCAAAATTAATAAGGCCCACGAGACTGCGTACAGTGATTTGAGCCTCGTGGGCCGTTTTAGCTTAGTGCCGGACTCGTGAGCCCTGTTTGCCGATAGCGTCGGACTAATGGACCTTATTTGCCTAGTGTCAAGGTGGTGGACCGTACAGCTCGTGGGCCTTGTTCGCTAGTGCCTAGTTAATGGATGATCTCCACAGTTGCAGAGAACAACCTCCCTGAGACTCAGTGTGGTTTTCGATGCAATCGTAGTATAGTTGACATGGTCTTTGTTATGAGATAGGTCCAGGAAAAGTGCATTGAGCAGAGTATGAACCTCTTTGCTGTCTTCATAGATCTAACAAAGGCATTCTACAGTGTCAACAGAGAAGCACTCTGGACAATTCTTAGGAAACTTGGCTGCCCAGCAAAGTTCACCACACTTATTAGACTGTTCCACGAAAATATGACTGGTCAGGTTCTATCCAATGGCAAACCATCCGAAAAATTTGCCATCTCCAATCGTGTAAAGCAAGGTTGTGTGCTCGCCCCTGTGTTGTTCAACCTCTTCTTCGCACAAGTCCTGTTTCACGCTTTCAGAGACCTTCAGCTCGGCATCTACATTAGGTACAGATTAGATCGGTCGCTGTTTGATCTAAGACGCCTTGCAGCGAAAACAAAGGTGCTGGAAAGGTTCATTTAAGCTCTGTTTGCGGATGATTGTGCTCTGATGGCACACAAAGAGAACCACCTACAGATGATCGTCAACAGGTTCTCTGAAGCGTCGAAGACGTTTGGCCTGACAATCAGTCTCGGAAAGACAGAAGTCCGCCTCCAGCCAGCACCGAACAGTGCATCCTGCCAGCCAAGCATCACTGTAAATGGCACACAGCTTAATGATGTCAAAAGCTTCAAATACCTGGGCAGTACGCTCTCAAGTGATGGTACTCTTGACAATGAAATAGCAGCAAGATTACAGACGGCCAGCTCGGCACTTGGAAGACTACGCACGAAAGTCCTACAACACAAAAACGTTCGCCTTTCAACAAAACTCAAAGTGTACAACGCAGTTGTCCTGTCATCTCATGTTATGGACACTGTACTGTACCGCAGGCATACCAAAAAGCTGGAACAGTTCCACGTGCGCTCTCTGCGGTCCATTATGCATATTCAATGGCAAGATCGAATAAAAAAACCAAGAGGTCTTGGACAGAGCCAGGACATCAAGCATTGAAGCCAAAATCCTCCAAGCTCAACTTCGATGGTCCGGCCATGTCATTCGCATGGAAGAGTCAAGAATCCCTCATCAGCTCTTCTATAGCGAGCTGTCACACGGCAATTGCAATCAAGGCCGTCCCAAGAAACGTTATAAAGACAATCTCAAGGCCAACCTCAAATGGGCGCATTTACAACCCCGTGAACTTGAGACAGCTGTTGTAGACAGATATCGATGGCGAGCCTTCACAAGGAAGGCTATAACTGCCTTTGAAGATAACCGCCGCCAACGCCTTGCAGCAGCTCGGGAGAGACGACATCAAGCTGCATCTACCTGTGTCCCACCGTCTTGCATTCCATGTCCCGCCTGCAATCGCATGTGTGCCTCCAGTTTTTGACTACGCAGTCACATGCGGGCACATCAACGAGTTCAGGGCGCAACACCTAGTCTTCCTAGGACTTCGAGAGACAACCAAGAGAGAGAGAGAGAGAGAGAGAGAGAGAGAGAGTTAGTTAATGGCTGTATGACTCGTGGGTTGTATGACACGTTTGCTGTACGACTCGTTTGCTGTATTATGACTCGTCGGATGTATGACTCGTGGACTGTGTCATCATCTAACTCTACTCCCACTTACTCTCCACTGAGCAAAGCCCTCCTCCATCCGCTATCCTCCCTCAGTCTACAGTCTGTTTCATTTTGCTTTTTTCCAGCTCTTCTCTACCTCATATTTCCACTCTATCACACTCCCATCCCAGCTCCATCAGCTCTACTCTACCTCAGCCATCATCCTGATAGACCGTCTTTGCGCCTTCTGTACGCTACCTCACTCTCCACCGTGTTACAATCTCCTCTTTCTGTATCCTGCATTCCTACACAGCCTGCTTATCCAGAATTTCCTATTTCGGCTCAGTTTTGACGCCTCATATCTCTCTCAGGCTAAACTCTTCCTCAAAGTCTACTCTGCGTGTTTCTTCACTGTCTCTCCCTCCCTTGCAACTGAGCAATACTCTTCGGTTCAGTTCAGTTCAGTTCAGTTTTTATTTCTGCATTTCAAAATCAATACAAATCAACAAATCAACAAAATACTTACATAGTCATTTACACAGCTAATATTCGTAACGTTTGGATCTTACATACATTTTCTTTTTTTTCAAGAACGAATATCATATATGAAAGGAAGCAATAGGAAATGATAAAAATGAAATGCAGGGGACCATCATCATAAGCTAAGCTTGACGAGGAAGATGGCCCCAGGTAAAGAGATACATAAAGAAAATCTTGCCACTCACTGAGTGGGGGGTAATTGTGCGAAGGGCACAATAAAGAGATACATAAAGAAAATCTTGCCACTCACTGAGTGGGAAGTAATTGTGCGAAGGACGTGCGGTGCAGTGCAGTGTGCATTGTGTTGGGATGAATCTTGGTTTGTACGTTGAGTGTTATTTTGTGTATCAGTGTGATGAGGTGAATGTTACTTCAGTTATGGCCGTGAACTCATTGTTTAGGGTGTTTGTTGACCAGGTGGTATGAATATTTATGTGTCAGAAGTATACTGGATTATGAGGGTGTTTTTTAGTTCTCGTTTGAAAATGTTCAACGACGTACATTGTTTTAAATTAGGGGGTAAAGAATTCCAAATATCTGGTCCATTATGTTTTAATGATTTTTGAGCTAAAATGATTCTGGGGTTTTCGAGATGGTAATCGGACGACTGACGTGTTGGATATGAATGAACGGTGGAATTTGGAGTGAAGAAGCCATCAAAAATTTTTGGAAGACAATTAAATGTATATTTATACATAAAAACAGCAGTTTGAAAGGTGTGAAGATCCTCAATTTTCAATGTTTTTAGTTGACGAAATAGGGGATTGGATGTGGATAAGTAACGGGAATTGGTAATCAAACGTACAGCACGTTTTTGGAGGGTAAGAATTGGATTAATTTTAGTTGAGCCACAGTTTCCCCAAACGATATTGCAGTATGTGATATGTGGTAAGATCAATGCATTATATAGAATAGTCAGGGAATTTTGAGAAATTCTCACTCTATACTGTGTACTGTGTCTCATATCTTAGTCTCAACTCTTCCTCAAAGTCTACTTTGTATCTTTCTGCACTGTTTCTCCCTCCCTTGCAACTGAGCAATACTCTTTGCACCCTCACTCTAAACTCCGTCTTACTCCTGAATCTCTCTTACACTCCTTACTCTCAAATCTTTACCTCTTTACTCTGACTCTGAGTATGTGAGTATAAAATCATCACCCTCCCTCACTTTCAACTGAGTCTTACTCTTACTCTCCTTCAGTCTCAACTCTGCCTCATTTCTGACTCTCCTACTCTCAACAGTTCAACCTTTCCTTACTCTTGACACTCCCTCACTTACTAGCTGCCATCCTTACCACTCTCCCTTTCTATCTTTCCCTCAACTGTGCTTCCCTCGACATTTGTATTCACCCTCTACTCTATCGAACTCCCCACTCTGTCTCCTTCTCATACTCTCTGACTATCCATTTTGAATTTGTCTTCATTCTCCCTCACTTCTAAGTCGGTTAACCTTTCAGACTGCATGCACTCCCTTTTAGTAGCAGAGCAATAGAGCAAGAGTAATGAGCAACTACTCGTTTGCCTACAATTGCAGTTTGTTAGTCAAAGTTACGGTGTGTGTGTGTGTGTGTGTGTGTGTGTGTGTGTGTGTGTGTTTATGTTTGTGCTGGGGAATGTATGTGTGATTGTGTTTGTTTGCATATCTTTGTTTCGATTTTTACTGATTGTAAATTAGCATTGAGTTAGTTCCCGATGAAAACATAACGAATGCTGTGAATATGTATGATATATGATATGGTATGATGATTATGCAAGTAATCATTGTAAATTAAAGGAAAGGAAAGGAGAGATTGCATGTGACACCATAATTTACCAAAAACCAAAATAAGCAAAGCAAGAAAGACTGACATACAAGAACAACCAGTAGGACCAAAGTAAACCTATATAATCCAAGCTTCTCGCATGTTTTTGTGGTTAAATTGATTAATTCATTATTTTCTTTCCAACAAGCAAGAGTGAAACAAGATGAAAGAGTGGGCTAAGGAAATGATATAAACATCATCTTCATTTTTTTTTTTCTCGTAGGAAAAAGCATGCTTCTGGTGTAAGTGGTAAAACTGCAAAGCAGGGCTTATTGAAATTTCTTAAAGTGCGTTGATGGCTAGGCGTATATAAAGGCTCGACAAGAAACATGCTATATATTTTTTTTCTTGCCTTTTGTTGCAAAATGCTGCACTCTGTGGAAAAAAGGGGTTTAATTAAAACATGGTTAAATGCTCGTACGCAATTTGATTTTTTTTTCTTTTTTTTTTCCTTTTTTAGTGCTACCATTATTACAATATTTTTTGTTGTTGCTTTTTGCGAAGATAACCAGTGCAAAAAGCGGTTTCCAAAGCAAATACAGACAAGATAGATGACGAGGCGATCAGAGGAACCGGTGGAAGAGGAAGTCAGCTCATTCTTACTTCACGGAAGATGCGAGGCAACGCATTAGGTGTGCGATTGAGTGTATCCTTGCGCAATTACTGGGGACATTGACCCTCCCCTTTCCAACGTACGCCAGGAACAAAAACGCATATTGAGCTACATTCATGAAACAAAATTACCCATTTACACCTGGCACTGGAGGAAAAAGCCATTTGGCGGTTCATGGTTTGCTGTCTGGATAAAAAAGCGGAAATGGCGAAATAGTGACAGAGGATACGAAATGAATGCAAATGCAGTTAGATGTAACACATTGCCATGCATGGGATTAGATATCATACACCAAGACAGGGACTTTTGACTCCCTACGCTCCTTCCCAAAGGTAATATACACTCGGCAAAAGAAGAAAGTAAACACTTTTTCAGGTTTATATTTCTCATAGAATATTTAGTTAAAGTTAATGTGTTATATAATATGTTACAATATGTTAACGGTAACTTAATTGGTTATCAACCTGGTAGGTCAATAAAAAGGGAGGCTTTAGGCATGAGAGAACACCTTTTGTTTTTCTCTTCCGATGCACAATAGTAAAAATTGCAAAAATGAACAAGTTGTCATTCATGCATAAGTGCTCTTCCGTATAACAATAAGAACAAAATACAAATTTAACACAATCAGAAACATAAATTAAGTTGCAAAAATAAACCTATTTGATCCTTATAGATAGTATCTTTGGACCCCAAAATATCAATAATGGCTAAAAATGCTGGAGAAAATGAAGAATCTTATGTCAAATCCAAATTCAAATGAATTAAGAGAAGAAGTTATATTAACAAAATGGTAGAAATTTGATTTTTTTTCTCAAATTAGGTAAATTGAAAATAACGTTTTGTTCTTAAATTCATCTCATCAATTCTTAGATTGCTAAATAAAAGGAATGAAATAAAGAAATTATGTTTATTTAATCATCTTTGTGCCATTACTCAATATGTCGTCTGAAGTTTGAGCTGCCAGCGCCAGAAAATTCTTATTTTCCCCTTTAGTTTCCAACTTTGTTTTTTTTTTTAGGTTATAAAGAGATAAAGAGAACGAAAATTTGTTTTTGCGGTTTCAATCATGTCTCTCATTATGTTACACTGTCTTGTTGTTGTTGTTTTCATTGTTATCTTGAAGGGCATTGCCAAATGAAAGATAACATATCAAATTTTGCAATTTTTACTTTTGTGCAAAAGGGCAAAAACGGATGTGTTCACTCATGCGTAAAATTTCCCTTTGTACTAACTTACTAGCTTATTACCTAATGAAATGCCCTTTTACATGGTAATTAATAATACGTTGATTTTTATCAAAATCTTCGATGAAAAATATGCCTACGAAGAAAAAAAAATACTTTCGTTTTTTTTTTCTTGCTGAGTGCTTTCGATGCAAGAAAAAATCATTGAGAAAAGGTCGTACATGCTTTACTCTAAGGGATAAGAAGAAAACAAAGCTAAAATAGAGAATGAAACAGAAAACAACAAACGAAAGACCTAGCGGAAAAAAGTGTAGTATAGGGATCTTGAAGGATAAGCACATGAGGGAACCCGTGTTGGAAGACCTTAACAATGTCATAGTTAAGGCAGATGCTACATCATGCCATGAAAACAGGAATTGTTTTGAACCCAGGCGCGCGGATGTCGATCCGTCTCACACTTACCAGTTTTCAATCACGAATTATGATCAATCTTCCCCATTTACGTACCGTAACTCTGCAAAATTGAAAATTACATGTATTGTTGATTTCCTAAGACTGTAAGACCGCCATGAAGAGACACATTTAAATTGAGGTAATGGAAGACAATCTCTTCCCTTCATTGGCGTTTCTTTCAGGCTTTCATGGAGCATGAAAATATAATAAGACTTGAGAAATGAGAGGAGAATGATCAGTTTTGTAATCACTGTCTTTTTATCCGAGTCATTCTTGCCTATATTGTGTCCTATAATAACCTTATATTCACCGCAGCATTTGATGATTGATTCTTTGATACCGTGAGCTTCCAAGAAAAGAAAAGAAAAAATAATGTTGATTTGTTTCGTCATGACCAATAGTTTTAACTTTTGAATATAATTTATTATGATGGTTGTTCATCAGGAAAAAATAAAGGGTTTGATAGCAAAAGGGGCTAAGCGCCATTTTGAACATTTTAAAGTAAGTCCATAATTAGACTGAGCAAAATCAAACCTTTCCAGTGTCACTTCACTTCCAAAATGACAAGCAATATTTTTGAAGTTATGTTTGAAATATTTCATATTCTTTATCATTTTTTAGCAGCTTTCTTGGCAAATATCTCAACAAAAATTGAGGTAACTCGTTTGGAGATGAAACTCCTTAAGTGTTTATAGGTATGTGGTGGCATTGTCGCTCATTCCGACGGGTTATCAGTTAGAAGGTGCATTATTTCCAGAGTTTCTAAATCCGGATATATTGTATATATTTTCAAAAACGAAATAATGTTCGTTAAATGGGATGTTATAACTGAGATGTACAGTTACTGAGAAATATTTTGGCCCATATTTGTGTTTATCCCCTTTGCTGTTGGTTCACCAGTGTCCAAGGAGGATAAAACGAGAAGAAAAAGAAGAAGAAGAAGAAGAAATAGAAGATGAAGATGAAGATGAAGATGATGGGGAAGAAGAAAAAGAAGAGAGGAAACTCATTTTAAGGGTAAGTTGTCAGCGTAGGTATTGCACTTCCAGAATATTCATAATATAACAGATGTAAATTTAAAAAAAAAAATAAGTTCGCACCATACACTAGTCTTTCCCTGACATTTTTAGTGGATGATGAAATGTTGTAAAGGTAAAGAAAGTGAGACTATTTGACTTCATGAAACATTTTATGGAAACAGTGTGTCCATAAAAAAGGGGGAGGAAATTAGAATGGCATGGGCCTTTGATGTTTTGATGATCAAGAAAACGTGTGAACGTTCATACTATAGTCACATTTGAATCTAATTATTGACAATTTCATAACCAATGATAATGGACGATATTCTACAAAGTATTAGTCCAAGATAGTATGTAAGAAATAGAGTTAATGATTACAAAAATGAGTTATTTTCAAAGAATGAGTTAAAAAGTTAAAAATTTCTCTTTTATTTCTTTTCTTCCTTTCTTTTAATTTTTTTTTTTTGGGGGGGGGGTGTTATACAAACACAATAAGGTTTACATTCCTATTCTGGCTTTGTTGTCCCAGCTAGGTTGCTGCTTTAAGAAATTTTCCGTACAAAAACAAAGAATAGAAATTCTAGACAAAATAGGACCAAAAAGGCTGAACTTTACCTAACATAAAACATCTCATAGAAGGTCATTTGAAAAGTAAAAACGTAATTGACTTACACATCCTCAAACACACGCAAACAGTCATACACACACTAATACACACATACACACGTGGATGTAAATAGAATGATAAGGGCGTTAAGTGACCACAAAACCCATAGTGTTCGAGAAGACTTAAAGCCCTTGTCATTCTCAACAGACGTTATATATATATATATATATATATATATATATATATATATATATATAGCGAAGAATCAAGAAATAAACTAGTAATGCATTATTTTGCCAACAAAGAATGAGTTTATTGTACTCAAATTTTCGGTGGCCTCCACCTTCTTCAGGAGTCTCGACGGGGAATCCCCGTCGAGGGTTTCCCCGTCGGGGAAGAAAGCATAATAAAAGAAGCATTATTAGAAATAACCCAGATTGATATAATATAGAGGGCAGGGCTTCGTTATTTTTGTATCATTAAATGATTCTTTCATGGTTACAGTGGATTTGATATTCACTCGCTTACCTGTAATTGTTATAAGCAGATGTCTCATTGCTTTCATGGAAAATAAAAAGAAAACAAACAATACAATAGAAGAATACGGCAATGAAAAAATCATATACACAAACATAAAGAATACGAACAGAAAATGTATTATCATGTTTTTCACGTGTTTGTGTGTAGGTGTGTGTGAGTGTGTGTGAGTGTGTGTGTGTGTGTGTGTGTGTGTGTGTGTGTGTGTGTGTGTGTGTGTGTGTGTGCCCGTTCACTGCCTGGAGAAATGATTGCCAGCATTAGATTTCTGGCAGGATACACAAGTGCCTCAACTGGAGAAGGGAATCGGAAGAATGAATATGGTGTATATTCAAGTGATGATAATGATAATCGGCAATTATTTGCAACAGATTACCTGATATTAAAAGATTAATATTTGAATTAGCCAATATTCAATAGACACTAATCAGCCAATTAGTCAATAGACACTACGTTTTGTATATTTGTATAGCTTTTCTGACGTAACATTGACGGCGATGAGGCATTTTGTTCTTTCTGAAACAAAACAATAAATGCCGCAAATAATCGGCAATTATTTGCAACACATTACAGGACATTAAAAGATTAATGTTTTAATAAGTCAATAGACACCTCGTTTTGTATAAAGGAAACATAGCTATTCTGACGCGATGAAGCATTTTCTTCTTTCTGAAAGAAAAAGTATGTGACGATGAGGTTTTGTGTGTGTGTTGGAGTTAAGATTAAAGAATACTTAGCCGAGAGAGCAGGAGCTGTGCCTTCTCCTAAATCATAGCAAATATGTGGGTTTCGCACGACCGTTGATTTGTTTGTTTGTTTGTTTGTTTGTTTGTTTTTTGTGCAGGGTTGTATAATTTGACAATCCATGTTCAGAGTTAAGATTAGATAATACTTGCCGAGAGGGCAGGAGCTATATGCCCTCTCCTACTAAATCATTGCAAGTATTTGTGTTTTCTGCATTGAATTTGCTTTTGTTGTTGTTGTTTTTTTCTTTACGCAATCCATGTTCCCTTCATACATTTTCTCCTGTTTACATTTAAACAATTGTACAATAATCTTTAACAAGTAGCTCAGTAATATTTGCAGAAGAATGTCAACCTCTCAAATTAATGATTCAAGCGTCGAGTTGGTTTTACTGCAACTGATTGACAAATTGCCCTTTAAGTGACATAGCTTTAATGCACAAATGATCTTTCAGTGTCTGAGCAATAGCCATGATAAAATCATGGAAGTATATAGGCTCCGGTGGGATTCAAACCAACGATCCCCTCAATGCAAGGCAGGCGTTTATCCGCGAGACTGCGTATGGCTTACTATAGTATACCAGATAATTTTATTGATGGGTTTTACTCCCTTTGGAAGCGGATACAGTACATTCATTCAAATGAATGATTCTTGCGACCCCTTTTATTCTGTGGCAACTGTTTGACAAATTGCTTTTCATAAAACTTAAATACACACCGATTTTTATTTTTTATAATTTTTTCTGTGCTTATGAGTAATTGCCATGATGAAAATCATGGGCACATTTTTTTTTTTTATCACTATGGGGTAAATCAGCATTGAATAATCGGTGTTTATTTACGTCGATGAATTGCAAGCGTCAATCATTTGCAACGACAACCTTGTAGGAAAGCGCGTACTTGGCGGGTGGGGAGTCGGGAGGAAGAATTAAATATCTTAAGGATAACATTAAATGCTTTCCTTTAGGTGAAAATTCTATGTGCATCCTTGAAATTGTGAGAAAATTTGGTTGTGCAGTCCTCGCGACTGTGTTATGTTGTAACCTGACTTGTGCCTAATTTCTAAATTAGGGTTTTTTTTAATTCGTTTGTCATGTTTAGATTATATCAATGAGTAAAATGTACAGTATATAGAAGAATTTAAAATGAATATATTGGTATAACAAATTGGTGCTGTTGTTGATTTGTTCAAGTGTTCCACGTCTTACAAGCGTGGCTTTTTTAGTGGAACACTGTTTTCCATCATTGTGAATATTTACTATTTTTGTTGCCATGACAAAGTGCATTGTTTCTTTTTACATCATTCGTGCACAATATACTTTATATTGTATTGAAAAAAATCCTTTATCAGACGAGTGTAAGAGAAATGAAAAAAAATGTATCAGTTTGGATTATGTCAACTTTTTCTTTCCTTTTCTTTGTGATGATGGATATTAACTATTGAATTGAATTGAATTGAAATTTGTAAGGATGCACTGACAAAGATGTTCAGGACATAGACTACCATAATTGTGCTTGATTTGGTGACTTACCCTCCGTAAAAACTCCCACTGAAACCACTCCTGATAGCTACGAATGTAACATGCTTCCGCCTCTATCGACATTAACAGTCCAACTTATGTTTTCCAGTAATATCCTATAAGCCTCACGTTATTTCATTTTGTGTGGTCTCAGGCAATAATTGCCTGATGATTGCGCCTCATGGAGGTTGCATGAAACTCCGAGTTGCAATAAATACGGATGAACCTGCAGTCAACCGCGTGAACTTGTTCCAATACTTCTGTCTAAAGCTCTTCCTTTGAGGATATCGAGCACTCTTCATAGAAGGATAGAATCACCAGGTGTATATAATTATATATATATATATATATATATATATATATATATATATATATGTGTGTGTGTGTGTGTGTGTGTGTGTTTATACGTGACAATATTGATTATCAAGAATAATTGGAGAGAATTACATTGTACCGATGATAAATGCCATCTCAAATATGTCACATTTAATCTAGATAATACCGGTAATTTCGCTGATTACTGTGCAAGAGCTTGGGACCATCAATTCATTAGCGTCCATTTAGCGATGATATGATAAAAGAAACAGCGAATTTCTGATACGTACTCTTTTTCATGATTTGGCTAAGGCAAACTGGAACTCCAATTTGATTGAGGACACAATTGCAAACGACAATTTTTTTTTCTGAAGACGTGAGAGGGGCGAAACGTTCAGATCTTCAAATATCATTTTTATTTGAGTTCCTGAAACAGGATAATTCATAGACCTTCCTTTGCACGTCATATCAATTTATTTCTATGAAGTGAAAATGTAAACATCGTTTGGATAAGTATAAATAAAAAACTAGAATTAACGTCGGCTTGAAGGCTTCCGCTATCACTGTTAAGCTTATTTCTTGATTTAGCAAAAAAAGTAGTAATACATTTAGAAAGTAGGGTATTAGGTGACATGCCTCGCTACTGCATTTCCGACTTACGTTGTACGAGCAAAATACTTCATTATACATCGCAGTAGGAAAGGTCTTAAAATGTGCCGAATTTGCTATTCCGTATAATCTTATCTATAGTCACATTTCCGCCTAAATTGTGTCCTTCTTATGGCTATAGTATGTCGTTCCCTCGGGAAAGAATATTTATTGTGTATCGACAATGTCTTGAGCACATTAACAGCGAACTCAGATGAAAGAAAAACCCAGCTTAGTGCTTCAAGATAGTTCTGAAATGTGAATTAGGCATAGAGACAACCAATGAATAAAAATGTTAATCAGTATAATCAATGTTAAATATTGTCAAATATACAAACTGTGAACAACAGTTTTATTGAGATTGTTTCTAAAAATAAACCGTCTATAAGTATATAGTTTATTGAGAAACATTGTGATGTCTCCTTATATTTCATGCTTTATTGCGAATTTTTTATATGGTAAGATGTTTTGTGATACAACTGACCTACACATATGCATCATTATGATAATTCAAACAATTTTAAATCACTGCTCCCAGATATAAACAGTGTCTTTAAAGCTTCTTAGATCACAAAATAAATTACAAAGGTAACTTTATCTTTGTTTGGCATGTATGAGTGTGCATAACAGTATATTGCGATCTTCTTCGCTAAAATAATGCACATTTTGGACATTTTGGTATGAGTGCCTAAGTATATTCTTTGTTTGTTTGTTCGCTCGTATTGTTCACCCTGACGATATAAAGATACAATTTTAATAAAATGTAGAAGAAAGTAGATATCCGTGTTGGAAAAAAGAAGATGAAGACATTAGGTAGAAAGCAGCAAACATGATATAAGTATATTTATTCGTCTGTTTCACATGATGTCCATGTGCAAAATATAAACTATTATGGCAGAACACAACCGTTCATCAAACATAATGATGGATCTGTTTCACAAATACAATAGATTATAATCATGCATCCAGGAAGCAATCTTTGAAGGAGTTTAACCACGACTTACAAGATTTTCTTTCTTCTCCATGTTTGTTGCTAACCCCTTAACTACCCTGCAAATCTCCACTTCATGAGATATTTATTTTACGTAAGCGTAAGTGATGTATTTATTAAAGGTATTGTTTGTCATTAGAAGCAGTGATTTAAGAAATGCTCGAGTTATCGCATTTGATTTGATAATATGTGTAGGTTAATGGTATCACAAAACATCCTCCCACATAAAAATTTTGCAATAAAGCCTAAAATAGAAGGAGATATCACTGCAGGAGATATCACTGATATAACTGGACCTGTTTAGTTTATAAACAATTTTATTACAATCATTGTTCACATTTTGTATATCTTACACTACTTAACATTGATCATACTGATTAACATTTTTACATTGGTTGTTTCTATCCCTAACTCACAGTTTAGAACTACTTTGAAGCACTAAAGCTGGGTTTTTGTTTCATCTGTAAATGGTAAATAATGCCTTTAAATGCTTAATACTGGTAGGTATTGTTCAATACCATTTACTTCCCATTTCGCAAATGTCAGCAAAATGTACCTTTCCCATCATTTACACTGCAATAAAACACTGCCATATATGAAACCGTCTATGATGATGGAAGCATTGCAAACTCTATTCGTCGAGGTGCTTAAAGCTTTGATTTTCAGCAATACTGTATAGAGATCAACTGTTGAAGAGTTTGATAGCAGAACGATTTAACTCCATTCTTGTCAATTTGAGAGATTTGCGATTAATCCTGCTGAAAAGCAAATAAAATAATGAGAAAATATGGAATATTTTCAATCAAAACTCCATGAATATTCCTTGTTGTGCAACAAGTGGAGAATCATCGAAAAACAACAAAAAACTTTTTTTTTCTGATGATGGCTTCCTTATATTTGAGCAAACTCTTCAGTTGTGTGTATTGTTGTTTCTACGTTTAACCCCTCTTCTTAAAGTGAACTACACAATGGGGTCAGGTCGGTTTCTTCCCTGGCCTTACGGCCTGGGGGGACCTGCTACTGGTAACCTGTAGCCCAGTACTACCTGTCTCAGGGTCGAGCTCTCGGCGACTAAACCGTAAACCCCACTGGCTTCCCAGTAGGGAAGTTACGGTGAGGAGGGTGGCTGGACACCCTGATGGAATGAAAAAGAAGATCCATCTTAAGGGCGTATGAGCTCAAACATGAGCCACCGGCCATCCAGCAACACGGAGTGGAGCCCCGATAGGCGGTCTGTGGATAAACTCTGTCAACACTCCGGCAGCTCCTGCAGCCAAACTGGTGCCAAACGTATTGCAGCGCATTCCTTTGGACTCAATCAGCGAGGCCGAGAGGGGTCCTCTGATGCATGGGCAACTCAGGGTATCCATATGTATGCCCAGGCTTATACCCTGGAGAGGACACTCCAGTTTCGCTATGCAGCGTAAGCACAACACGGAAGACAGCAGTTACGAGTTATAAGTCCAACTTGATTGGTGTAAAGTAGGGCGCTACGGGTTGTCTTCGACGGTGGGAGAGGCCATCGCGTCTCATTGGACAGCTACCGCCCGCCTCAAGCTGGGCAGCCCCCAGCCAATAAGGTGCTGACCCGCCACAGTCCACCTGCTTCAATGGGTGCTTGGAGCTAGAGCAAAACTTGAAAAGTGGACTGTAACACTGCACCAGGCAAATCAATGAAGAAGACAAAGAAACTACCTACCCTACGTTTGGCAACATGGAACGTACGAACTATGTGCACTGGCCTTTCTGATGACTTACAGCAGATTTCTGATGCAAGGAAAACTGCTGTGATTGACCTCGAGCTTTCCAGACTTAATGTTGATATAGCAGCACTGCAAGAAACCAGGATCTCATCCAGTGGTTCTTTGCAAGAACAGAACTATACCTTCTTTTGGCAAGGAAAGGCTCCCGACGAACCACGTCTGCATGGCGTAGGTTTTGCTGTGAAAAATACCCTTCTTTCGTCAATTGAACCCCCATCAGGTGGATCTGAGCGTATACTGACCTTGCGTCTTTCAACGTCTGCAGGTATGGTCAACATCGTGAGTATCTATGCCCCTACACTTTGTTCATCAACAGATGTTAAGGATCACTTCTACGATGATCTAGATGCTGTCATTAGCAGAATTCCTGCGTCTGAACACCTGTTCCTACTTGGTGACTTCAATGCAAGAGTTGGAGCTGACTACGAATCATGGCCCGACTGCCTTGGTCAACATGGCATTGGAAAACTAAATGAGAATGGTCAGAGACTACTTGAATTGTGCTCATATCGAGCTCTCTGTATCACCAATTCCTACTTTATGACCAAATCTTGCCACAGAGTCTCATGGAAACATCCACGATCAGGCCACTGGCACCAGTTGGATCTCATAATCACCAGGCGTGTTAATTTGGGCAGCGTCCTCATCTCCCGCAGTTACCATAGTGCAGACTGTGATACCGACCATTCTCTTGTATGTAGCCGAGTTCGACTACAACCAAAGAAGCTGCATCGAAATAAGCAGAAATGTCTGCCTCGCATCAACACCTGCAACACTGGAATCCCAATGTTGGCTCATCAGTTCCTTAATACACTCAAGGAAGACCTTTCAGACTGCATGGAAAAAGGAAAAGATAAGGATGAAGACTGCAACTCAAAGTGGAACAACCTTCGTAACACTATCTATACAGCGGCTCTCTCTACTTTTGGGAAGAAACTAAGGAGGAATCCTGATTGGTTTGAGGAAAATGCAAGTACAATGAAAGCAGTTCTGGATAAGAAACGTGAAGCCTATCTAAACTACAAACTCAATCCAGACAGGGAAACACTATCTGTCCTGAAAGCTGCCAAGAGTGCTGCGCAAAGATTAGCCAGAAGTTGTGCAAATAACTACTGGATGAAGTTATGTCACAATATCCAACTTTCCTCTGACACTGGGAATGTAAGACGAATGTATGAGGGAATCAAGAAAGCCATAGGCCCACAGATTAAGAAGATTGCCCCTCTTAAAACAAAGACAGGTGAAATCATCACTGACAAGGTGAAGCAAATGGAGAGATGGATTGAACACTATTTTGAGTTGTATTCAAGGGAAAATGTTGTCTCTGAACTTGCCCTAGATGCTGTTGACTGCTTGCCTATTATGCATGAACTTGATGCCAAACCAACTGTAG
This sequence comes from Diadema antillarum, assembly GCF_040938485.1. Lineage (NCBI taxonomy): Eukaryota > Metazoa > Echinodermata > Echinoidea > Diadematoida > Diadematidae > Diadema > Diadema antillarum. The sequence goes on along the minus strand of NW_027271314.1, from coordinate 1,009,399 downwards.
AGGAGCTTGGCGATGCCATTGATTCACTCGCAAGTGGAAAAGCACCAGGAGAGGACGGCATAACCTCTGAGGTCATCAAGTGTGGGAAACCTGTTCTCCTTAAACACCTCCATGAGTTTTTTTGTCAGTGCTGGGAGGAAGGTACAGTCCCTCAGGACTTTCGCGATGCCAGCATTAGTACTCTGTACAAGAACAAGGGAGATCGCAGTGACTGTAACAATTACCGTGGAATCTCTTTGCTGAATATAGTTGGGAAAGTTTTTGCTCGTATTGTTCTGTACCGCCTGCAGTTCTTGGCCAACCGCATCTACCCTGAATCCCAGTGTGGTTTTAGGGAAGGCAGATCTACCATTGACATGATCTTCTCTCTCCGGCAACTGCAAGAAAAATGCAGGGAACAGAAGAAACCACTTTATGTAGCCTTCATAGACTTAACAAAGGCTTTTGACTTAGTTAGCAGAAAGGGGCTCTTCAGATTGCTCCAGAAGATCGGCTGTCCTCCAAAATTGCTGGCCATCATCTCTTCATTCCATGACGGCATGTACAGCACAGTGCGATATGATGGGTCAATCTCCGCACCTTTCCCAATCTGTAACGGGGTGAAACAAGGATGCGTCCTGGCACCGACTTTGTTTGGTATTTTCTTCTCTATGCTGCTGTCCTATGCCTTTGAGAATGCTACCGAGGGTATCTACATACACACAAGATCTGATGGCAAGCTGTTCAATCTGGCCCGTCTGAAGGCAAAGACCAAAGTGCGTCATGTACTAATCAGGGAAATGTTGTTTGCAGACGATGCAGCATTCGCAGCTCATACAGAAGAAGCCCTCCAAACTATCATGGATAGATTCTCGCAAGCATGCAAGGAGTTCGGACTTTCAATCAGCCTACAGAAGACCAAAGTCATGTGCCAGGGAGTTGAAACCCCTCCCTCCATCACTATTGACAATTACCAGTTGGATGCTGTCAACAGCTTCACTTACTTGGGCTCAACCATTACTAGCAACATGTCTCTGGACGCTGAGCTGGGTAAACGTATTGGCAAGGCCTCTACTGTTATGGCTATGCTCACCAAACGAGTATGGATGAACAAGAAGCTTACAGTAAACACCAAAATCTGCGTTTATCAGGCTTGCATCCTGAGCACATTGCTGTATAGCAGTGAGACCTGGCCTCTGTATGCATCCCAGGAAAGACGTTTGAATAGCTTCCACCTTCGTTGCCTTCGACGCATACTGGGCATAACTTGGAAGGATAAAGTCCCAAACACTGATGTCCTAAAACATGCTAAGATGTCAAGCATGTTTTCCCTGCTGAGTCAAAGGCGTCTACGATGGATAGGACATGTGTACAGAATGGATGATGGTCGTATCCCAAAGGACATCTTATATGGAGAGCTTGCCACTGGTTCCAGAGCTATTGGTCGGCCAAACCTCAGGTACAAGGATGTCTGCAAGCGTGACATGAAAGCAAATGGTTTGAAAGTGGAGAGTTGGGAAACCATTGCTGCAGATCGTACAAGTTGGAGACTTGTCGTACGTGATGGTATCATACATGGGGAAACACAGAGAAATGCAAAGACACTGGAATCCAGGAAAGCTCGCAAACAGAGGTCAGCAGCTATGCCCATAACATCCCCACATCCAACCTCTTTTATTTGCAGCAAGTGTAGCAGAGACTGCCATTCAAGAATTGGCCTTTTCAGCCATAGTAGGAAATGCTCCAGCAAGAAATAAATTGAGTGTCATATGCAAGGTATATACCATTGTCTCACGAGACAGATGGATGCCAACAACAACAATGTGTTCACGTATATAGATAGCACTGTGCTTAAGGGCATAACTTACCATTTGCAGATGAAACAAAACCCAACATTAGTCCTTCAAAATAGTTCTAAAATGTGAGTTAGGGATAGAAACAACCAATGTAAAAATTTGAATCAGTATAATCAATGTTAAGTATTGTTAGATATACTAAATGTGAACAATAGCTGTAATAAAAAATTTTCCAGACTAAACCGTCAACAGTTATGCTTTATTGAGAAAGATAATGATATCTCCTTATATTTTACGCTTTATTGCGAAAATTTTATGTAGTAGGATGTTTTGCGATACTACTGACCTACACATATGCATCAAGTGTGATATCTTGAACATTTTTGAAATCATTGCTCCCGAAGGTAAAAAGGACCTTTACACTCTACATGTCCACGCACCATCAAGCACACAACTATCATTCCATCCTACTTGAGTTTGCGCAAATTTTAGGTACTTTCTTTGCTGCTTTAAAAGCGAATCATGTCTCATTGATTTTTCGGTATTTAAAGACAGTACATGGGAACACACAGACGATATCGTCGACAAAAAATAAATAAATGAAAATAAATAAATAAATAAATAAATAGATAAAAAGATAAATAGAGTAATAAATAAATAAAACAATGAAATTAACATACAAAATGCAGAAAAAAAGCATAGAGGTGAAGAGAAAAAATAGCAACAGAAAATAGACCGTAGGTTTCGACTTATCACGATTTGAAGAACTTCTGGATGTACTATCAATGTTCAATTGTGAGAGATACTGGACTTCATTTTTTGAAAGCCTTAGACATGACCTATCACCTTGTTTATGTCAAACAACGTATCCATAATCTGATGTGAAGGCATATGAAAAACAAAGAATAAGAGTGGCACGCCAAACAGGACACAATTAATATTCTCAGATTGTTAATGTACAGTCGTTTATTTATTATGTTCAATTCATTGCATGTGTGTACAAGGGCATGATAACATTATGTATTGTGGAATAAAAATACAATGTGGGGCCTTACAAGGTATATAGGCACTCTCAAAACTGTTCATGAAGACCAACAAAACTTCCCAGAAATCTGACCATTTACATTTGCTCTTTCATTTTGCTGTATAGTCTAGCTTTTAATGAGCAACATTTGGATTTTGCTTACTTTGTGTCTATTCTTGCCTGTATATAATACCTACTAACACTAGATTTCACCAAAGATATAAACATTTTCTCATAACAGGTATGACAAAAAGGAAGCGAACAACGCTTTAAAACACGGTAATTTAGAAATGTTAGATTTGGTATGAATTATACCATTGATACTGTCGACCCGCACAGAAAGTTTAATTTCAGGATTAATTCAAGGAATGTTACGCATGGTATATCAACGATAATCAGACAGATTCACATACCACGCACATGAGGGAACCACATCAAAAAGATACATTTCCTACAATTACACGGAATAAATCAGTCGTTCCCCGGATTTACTTCCCCAATTTTATTTTTTTTTCTTAGTAAGTCTGGGCTGACCATGTCGTTGTTCTTGCAATTCAATGATAAACAGTACCGAAGAAAGGTATTTTATTACCCAAGTCATGAAAAGTACCCGACTAAACAAACAATATCATCTTTCATATACAGCTTATTTGCATTTGAAATATGTACATACAAATGTTAATTTCTCTGAAAATCAGATAGTATCCATGGTGTAAGGACAGACATGCTGGAGTGCTTAAAACAATAGATGTGCTGTTGACAACTTTTGCAAATTGATTCTCTAAAACTGAGAAGAGAAAATACCTTTTAGCTTATTCTATCAAAAAACAAAAAATAAAAACAGTTTGGCATCATGTTATACGACATCACAACTTTAATCACCGTCTATCCGGACATTAGGACAAATTAGGTCTTCTATATTTATGGAAAACCATAATATCATTTTGCTGGAAAAGATGTATCAATAATGTTTTGAGAGTTTGAGAGTTTTTGTAGTGTGTTTTTCTGCGTATCACATTGCCTACCCTTTAGTCAAAATCCAAGATATTTGCTAAAATTCCCTCATCTATATTTACGCTGTTTTTACTGATTTTTTTTTTTTGGGGGGTAATCTCCTTACGTTTCATGTTATTCATCCGTAATCTCTGTCACCCCTTGGGATTCGCCTCAGAAAGCAATATTTGTTACCAATTAAAAACATTACTCTTTTCCTTTGTTTTCATATAGAGTTGGTAACATCATTTCTGAATTGCTTCATCCACTTCTGGTTACCGCAATACTAGAAAAAAAAATAAAAACAGAAAACAAAAAAAAAAGTTTCATAATTTTTTTCTGCTTCGTGTTGATGATGAGGTTTTCTTTCCACGAGGGTTTCCTGTCTGAAATAAGTTGCTTTTCACTAGATTAATTCAACAAAAACATTGGCCGTCCAATCAGCCGAATTGCCATTAGCGTCAGATATCGAGAATCAAAATTGTTCAACTGTCCATTTTGATGATCAAAACATATCTTGAGAGAGAGCAGCTGTTACTAATCCGCCGCTGCGGCCAGGTCGGTCTCCATGATGTGTTATTTGATGGCAAAATAAAGAAAAGACGCTGATAAGACAGATGAGAGTTGCCAAGAATGAAACACGAGTGGGGAAAATATCCGTCCGGATGACAAAAAAAAAAACAAACAAGAAAAGACCATCAGTTACTTTGGGGATGACTTGATAAAATATTTCTGGTTGAACAGCCTGCATAGGAATAAAATCAAGAGAAAATTCAATTGGTGACTTATGGTGAATGAACAATTTGAAAAAAAAAAAGACACACATATATTGAAATACTTAAACAAAATATCACGAAAGTATTGAAAAAAACTGTCGTCTTTTCCTGACTAAGAGAAAGTAGTTGTTATCCGCTATGTTGTTGGTTTTTTTCCTTCTTTTTCTTTTTTTTTTTAAAGACACTGCTCTCAAAGCTTTCGAATCAGGGTAACATACTAAGTATATGTACACATTACATCGAATAATGGTGCATTTGGATTGAATTGAATTGAATTGAATTGCATTGCACTGAATTGAGTTGAATAACTGAAACTGCACTGGTCTTACACTCGAGACACAGTGAACCGTTCCAGCACGTTTATTTTCATATTTCACAAGACGTCTATACATATAGTAAGTAAAAAAAATAATAATAACATACAAGCAAGATACAAAATATGATATAAAGCGGGTCAAGAATAAAAAGTGTGTCAGCATACATATAAACATAAGACAATTCTCTATAACATGTGAAATACGATGGAACCGCTGTTAATTTCGTTGATAGAGGGATGGTGAATAGTAAACACGAAACTTGCTGCAGGTGTGGCAATTTCAATTATCAAAACCTAAAAGAGGTACAATCATTCGTTCACGCGATCAACACAAGAGCTGCCTGATCATGAGGTCGGACAGTATGATTTACTTAGTGTTAAAGGGGTAAGTAATGCTATTAAGTTTTTCTTGACAATATAGACAAGCCACGTGGCAAATGGACCATATTTATGTTAATACACTGTCAAATAGTAACCCTAGAAAGAGGGGGAAACACGCACTACACCTTTTTGTGCTGACTAACAGAAATGAACTGATGTCATGACTGAGTATAATTGCACAAACCAGGGAGTCTTTCACAAAGAATATAAGTCGATCTTGAAATTCACGATCAACATAAAATCATAGTAAGCTGTGTGTCTCTTCAATAGTATTCTAAGTTTTCATAATTATAAGAATGAAACATTTGGAGACGCTTTCATCCAGGCTTAGATTAACAAAATAAGTAAGGGATAATTGATTTTTTTTCCCTGTAAATTTTGAAAACAATTTGAAATGGATTCTGAAAATATAAGATCAATTGTAAAGAGAAGCCGATGGCTAAGATAATCTCAAGTCTATCTTAACTTTTAAGTTCGACTGAAGTTCTTCGTGAAACGTCCCCCCCCCCCCCCCCCAGGATTGGACATACCACATTTTACTTGTCGGCGTCCAGTTGTTGCTCCGACCGCTTGCCCCCCGATAGCAGGTTCCTCAGCTTGTTGACGTTCTTCATCATCCTCCAGTTGTCGACGTTCGCAAGGCCAAGGTGCTTGACGGTGCCCCTTTTCGATACGCCTGGAGCAAGACAAGAAACAGGATGGAAGAGGCGGGTGCTTTTATAGCTAGAGATACAACCAGAAGGCTGACTGCGTTCGGTTGGCGAAAATCAATGGGCAGTACTCATACGTCCAATGAGCTAAGTGGTTTTGTATACTTAACCAAGAGTGGGGGACCTGTTTTAGGGAGATACTTTTGCTCAATGTGGCCATAGTGCATGCTTGACAAAATGGCTAAGAATTCATTTTCGGTTGCCGCGGGGAATGAAAAGACAGAGTATCTAATTAGCCAGGGATGAAGTGATGGTATGGGGCTGTCGAGAGATGCATATTAAAACATCTTCAGATGGAGAAGGTGTATGGTGTCTTTGTTTTCAGTTTTCTTGTGATTTCAGAATCATGTGTGGTCATATAAATCAGGTGAAATTCTGCACCGCATATTAGACACTGTTCATACTGTTAGGACTCTACGCTGAGCGCACAGGTGTTTTGGTGAAGTAAAAATTAAAAGAAATGTACACACATAAAGAAAAATTACACACACAGGCGGAAAAAAAATCTCAGCTATAAGATCAAGTCAATCTTGTCAATAACTTGTTGACAATGAAACCAGTCTATTGCCTTTAATATAAATTGTGACCCTGCACCTCAAAACAAACAAAAAGTAGCCAGACATGAATTTTTAGTTAAACCATATTCTGAAAGAACAGACTTTAAGCTTCAAAATGATGTATAACTCAAATCAAATGGACTCTCCTAACCTATCTAAATATTGGAAACAAAGCACAAACTCAGGAAAAATGTGAACTGAGAAAAGAGGCTCTGAAGTACCTGCGTCTATTCAAGCGCTTAATCTTTACCAAACAGTGCTGGCTGTGCGATGAATGGGACAAAAAACAGGAAGTAAACCACCAGAGTAACAACAATGAAGGGATTATCAGATTAAACTGAAATGAAGCGTGCCGCATTAACACATTCTGTCCATAATCAATGCCAACTTTTAAAGCAGTAGCAGTATCCTTTCAAAAGTTATTAGAGTTGAAAGTCAAGAGTGTGGACAAGGTTTTTCAGAAATGAAAAAGGGATTCTAAAGACACACCTAATCACACTATTCTACCAAAAATGTTCGAGATAAACTGCTAAAAAAACACACTTTCCTGCCCGTTTTATGATACCAAATTTTAGCATAATGTAAAAGAAGACCCGCTCTTTTAGAAAATATGAAAAATTCAAGTTCGGCTAGGTTGACCCATTTCACTTATTTTCACTCCTCACGCAAAATCAGTGTGTGCGACTTTATGTTCGTTTGGAGGTGCACGGTCACAATTGGTCCTTTTTTAGCCATTGTACAGGCAAGCTTACTTATCAACAGGCCTGAAGGTAGTCCTGTAAGTAAGTGTGGCGTAAATTTAGATTTTACTTTTCTTCTTTCTTCTGAGCCTCAAAATGAACAAGGAAAAATCAAGCATACATGAACGACAGATTTGAGGGAAGGATTATTTGAAGCTTTAGGTCTGTTTGAGTCCACTGAGTAGATGTTTGTGGACGAAGCAGAAAGAGGATATGAAGCAGCTCCATGGTAACCACATGTAGAGGGATTATCGGATCAGCATAAAGACTTGGTGCACTTGTTACCTTTGATGGGCTTTGTGGTTGTTTGGAGGATTTTTATCATATTTATACCACACACACACACACACACATATTATATATATATATATTTATATATATATATATATGCATATACATAATATAAGTTATCATAAACTAGCAGTGCACGTTTTCTTTTGCAAGCATTATTTTGTAAGCACTAATTGCCATATAGGGGTAGGTATGCAAACATATCTACTTTCAGTGGTAGAACATGACGTAACTGCGAATAATCTCTTCCGATCGCAGTAATGACTTTCGGATAGACAATCAAAATACAGCTACGTAAAAAGAGAAACCGTTCTAAAGGTGATTGCACTTGTCAATTTCCCGCGTAAAACAAAACACAACACTGCTGATCACCTAACTGGTGAATACGACAATTGTTAAGAAAATCATATGAGTGCTGAAGTGTGGAAAATATAACACAGAGAGTAATTCCCTTTGCATTTAGTAAAGAGGAAAAGACGAAATTATAAGATTGCCAACCATTTGATGCCCTCGGCAGCTATAATACCATAATTCCATCTTGTATTAACGACTTTTCGTCGCGTTAAGTACTAGATGCCTTGTCATACCCGAGGGAGTAATAAACGTCAGAAGGATTGCTGTATTCTTGAGGCATTCTGAAGCATCTTTTTTTTTTCTTTCTTTAGTACAGCTTCTGAAATTATTTCGAAGCATTGGGAAATCAGCGATCGAAAAAGTAACAAATGAGCAAGGCAAATCGAGGTACCTGTTATCATAACATGTGATTAGAATTGTCAATTTTAATCCAAAATGGATTACGTGCCCCCGGCGGGTTTTCTTTTTTTTTTCTGGGATCGCAAAGAGCACATACATGCATGCAAACATAATTATCTACTTTGAGTGGTATGACATGACGTGATAGTAACTGCGAATAGGTTTGAAAATGGTGACACCATTAGCCCTGTAGTACTTACATGTAATATAGCTCTCATCACATCAGCACAGAGAAATATAAAGTTCTCAGCTAACTCTTATAACTTTATTCACTTAGAATTTGCAGAATGTAGGATGTTACACTAGGTTGCTGAAAAAATACAGGTACATGTAACTCCTGAATCATAATTATACTCCCACTAAGTATACGTTTGATGTTGACCCCCCCCCCCCCCATTTCAGTTTCCAAAGGAAAATAGTTGTAATTATTCAGAATTTTGTTTTTGCTTCAGTTTATCGAATGTTATTGGCAAGTCGATCAATGTTCACATAACATATCTGACGCGTTGCAAGTTCTTAAATAACTCTGCTGTTATTGGGAATAAGTGTCAAACATAATAAAGATGAACGATCGAAAATGAGAAACTTATAGAAACAAAGAAAATCATCTTTATTCAAGCATTGACAGTATACTTTGTACTGCTTTTGTTGCGCAGAGTGCGCGCAGACGTCCAGTAATTCACTGCTTTATATTGGATATGAAATTCGTATCTATAGGCAAACGTTCGGTTTTGCAAACGCCCTGTCGGAATTTTGGATGACTTCACAGCCTCGCATACATACAGTGTATGTTTGTGTGTGATGGTGTTTTTTGATGTCTGTCTGCCTGTCTTTATCGGGGGGGGGGGGGGGGCATGAACGGTAACATCAAAGACAGCGAGGCGATAGACAAAAAACAAAACGGTGTCAAATTTCAGAGTAATTGCATGGATGGTAGCCTATTTCTCTGCGGAATTAGCATATAGATACTCATATACAATCTATGATAACATCGGTGAGATCTCGGGGATATCCTTTCTAAATTTATTTCACACGTAATCTTACTTCCAAACAGCTCATAATTCATTGCCATTGGCTATGAAAAACAAATACACAAACATTTCCTCATGAGTCGAAAACCAGAAAGACAGAGAGAGAATGAGAGAGAGAGAGAGGGAGAGAGAGAGAGAGAGAGAGAGAGAGGAGAGAGATAGGGAGGGAAGAGAAAAACATATGGAAATACAAACGAAAGGTTGAAATGGGCAGAATGAACTTCAGAGCACAAACAAAAAGGAGATACCACGGCTTAGACCCCGTTTACAGTGCGAGGCTCGGCCGCGGCTCGGCCGCGGCCGAGTCCAGCTCCGCTTCAGTGTAAACGCGCAAAAGGCCAAATGCGAGGCCAAAATTGGCCTCGCATTTGGCCTCGCTCTGGAGGTGGTCTCGGCCGCGGCCGAGCCGCGGCCGAGCCCGGCCTTTTCTTGGTGTAAACGCAAACTGGGCCGCGCAATTGAGGCCGAGCCTCGCAATTTTGTCTGTTTACACTGCTGGGCTCGGCCGCGCTTTCGATTCAAACCTTTCATTATTTGGTCGTAGTGGCGCTCTGCTTGTAAACTAACGCAATTTGGTATTGTCTGGTTTTCAGACCCTTTGCCAACTGAATTCCGTGGCGACGAAGTCGCCGTTCGGGCAAAGGCCTTTGCCGAAGGAAAAAATCCTTTGCAGGACAAAACCACCTTAAACTATAATAGTTTTCGACGTTGAGGGGGTTAATATCCTGAACAGCGAAAGATACAGGTAGAGGGTTTGGAAGCCAGACTAAAACTGGCCGCGCAATTGGCCGCGCATTTGGCCCAGTTTGCGTTTACACCAAGAAAAGGCCGAGACCACCTCCAGAGCGAGGCCAAATGCGAGGCCAATTTTGGCCTCGCATTTGGCCTTTTGCGCGTTTACACTGAAGCGGGGCTGGACTCGGCCGCGGCCGAGCCGCGGCCGAGCCTCGCACTGTAAACGGGGTCTTAGATACACCCCTCGTAGGTTTAATGTGTTTAAGCCCACTGTACCAAAACGAATCGTTTTAGTGCATTATTTTGGATACTTTGCATTGCGATGCAACCCTTCCCTTATGGCAATTTGTACTTACAAAACAATGTTTGCAAAAGAAAACGTGCACTGCTAGTTTACGATCACCTGCAGTTTATAGGCCCTACGCAAAAGTTCATTGCTGCTTCCATTCATGAGTCTGATGATGTCCGATGGGTAAAATAGAAATAAAAACAATAACAACACGTGAACCAACAAAATTGAATTTGAGTCGCCGAGAAAACGTCCTGAGGTGCTCTGTTCATTTCTGTGTATACTAGAACTCTCACTTACCTCTTATATCATTTGATTTGCCGTCTTACATCATCAACAGAATTAAAGAAACAAGATTCTCTTCTCGTTATCCATGCCTTAAATAATAGTTAACATTTATATCGCATTTCAAGAATGATAATAACATAATATGCGCTTTGTTAAGTAAATCGCCCTTTTTAGATTCTGTTTTGAATTATTGATGCAGATTTTGATTCATCCAGATGGTATGTTAAAATCTTGTAAATCAAATCTGTGAAAATCACAGAATGCTCGCCAGTCAGACAGGGCTGAAGGAGTGACTCGGACGAGTCACAAAACTGTTCTCTCCGTGATTTCAACAAGTAAGTCCAGTCGAACAGATTTAGTTTACACGATATTTCTTTTTTGAAAATTGACACTGAGGATGATGAGCGGAGTTCTTTGGCAATGCTTTCCAAACTGACGGTCCAAAAATAAATGAGAAACAGCACCGGCCTTTGATCACGCGGTATATGCAGCACCGTGCAGTATCCATGGCAAAGTACAATGCTGAATTTCATTGGTGGGCAGACTAGATGTAACAGTTGTGATGAATATTCAGGAGTAGAATCGATCGTGTAAGCAATGAAAAAAAATTGTGATTCGTTTTGCCTTTATATTGAATGCGCTTTATTTAATTTCTGCTTCCTGTTCTTATTGCAGTGCGTAATAACACAACTTTATATCGAGAAGATAAAAGTGGCTTGTTAAAGCCGTTATTTACCATTTCCAGATTCTAAGAAAAAAAAAAGGAGAACCCAGCCTTAGTGCCTCAAAATAGTTGTAAAATGTCAGTTGGGGATAGAAATAACCAATGTACAACTATTAATCAGTATCATAAAAATTAAGTATTGTTGAATATACAAAATGTGAATGATAGTTATAACAACATCGTTTGTATAATAAGATTAAACCGTCTACACTTACGGTTTTTGAGAAAAAACAGTGATATCTGCTTATTATTTTCGGTTTTACTGCGAAATTATTATATGGTGTGATGTTTTTTGATAACAGCTGACCTCCACATAATCTATTATGCATCAATGAGATAACATTTTTAATCACTTCTCCCAAAAGTAAACAGTACCCTTAATGCAATGTCCACGATATACAATAATACGATAATATAATGTTCGAAATTTCCACAAATAGCAAAATAAGGCACAGCGTCTGAATAAATTTGATTTAAAGCGTTATCTTTTGGCTTGATTGTCAAAAAGAATCGCATTTCACAATACTTCTATTTACATGGAAATCTGGCATTTTTCTTTTTGTAACAAAGGATCATCATTGTTAATTGTGTAATTGTGTAATTTTTCAGTTTTCAAGTTTAGATATCATGATAGATGATTATCCCTCATGCTCTTAATGTAAGACTTGATTATACACAGAGCACATAGCAGAAAGTATGTTTTATTTTGATACAGGCTAGGAAAAAAAAACAGACACACAGCGCGCTTAGGACTTCGACATAAAGTGAACTGAATGTGATATATGAATGGAGTTTTCACCCACAGGCGGTCTCACAAACGCGCAAACACCTTTACCCCTAACAAAACGGTCTTCATCCGGTGTGTTGACAAGTTTTGAAACCCCAAAAGGTCGTATGATCCAAATCTCTCTTATATGAAACATTAAAATAGGGAACTATGAGTAGGAGGACTGCATTGTGTTACAGGAGAAGCCGCTCTGATGTAAACAGCACATAACCTGGGGAATATTGATTTTTTTTTTTTAAATGTTCATGCCCTATATAAATGTGGGTCGTGTCAAAATTAAATGATCATATGCAGATACAAGGCATCATTTTATTATTCTTCATAGTTTAACCTATGGCATATACAAATAATGACTATAAAAACTAATGTTAAAGGAAATGAAACCCTTTAAAGAATTGCTGGAACCTCAAAAACATTTCTTTTTCTTGTCTCAAATGCAACTTTCGGTGTCATTCTGTTACAGAGAGGAAATCTTCACACACTCACAAGATGTTAGGGAATTTCGCTACATATTGGTTTCAAGAATAATGCATATTTTCTAGATTTAAAGAGAGGGGCGGGGTAGGGTGGTTTGAGATGGGTGACTTTGCCTGTCCGTTGCACTTTGAAGAGGGAAGTTTATAAACGTCGTAAAGGCATATCAAACTGCAGTTACCGCTTCACAATGGATACTTCGGGATATCAAACAACAAGTAGCCCCAGTCCCAAAGCACCGTCTACATGGGTAAATGATCTCTACTGAATATTCACCGCATGCTCCCGCTTTCGGGCAATGGCTGTATTCTAGCTACAAACTATAAAGGAAGACGATGGTGAATACATTTGCAAAGGAGAACGTTGAGGAGAGGGGGGGGGGGATGGATGTCGGGAAGAACACACAGAAATCATTAAAGCTAAAACGGAACAACATAGCAGAAATACACACTTTTTTTTTCTGAGAATCTAATTTCGCAAACCGTGAGGCAATACGCGCCGGAGAGCGATGCTGTCGGCGTGAGCGTGATGGAAGGTCGGCTGACAGACGAGAACGAGTGGCCCCCTTGAGTTTTGGTGTGAACAAGGCTATGGATTTCAGCCCGATTCGGAAGTCTGTCAGGATTAGCTATCGTTTAGCCGGAGCTACCCGCAAAGCCACCGGGTTGTTGAAGTCAAAATAGCGCGAGACCCCTCTGTCACTTAACTTGTATTCTACTCACGCCGGGGAAAAGTGATAGTTTGAATTAGGTTATCATCGCGCCTGTGGGTTAGCGCCTTCAACAGTAATGGCTAGCAATTGCTCTTCGGCAGTATTATTATGAGCGTATAGCAGTATAACGCAATGCACGGACAAAGATAGAGAAGACCAACGAAACAAACAGGGTTTGAACCCTTACTGTAAAAGGAGTGTGTTTGAGAATATCTTACGGGACACGATGCTACTGTTGATCTTTCCCTGAAAATATTTACAGTTTGTGCTCATCATCTTAATGTACTTTTCTTTCCAGAAATTGTGCTAGTATCTGTGTAGGATGGCGACAAAGTTTACTGACGACTCATCAAGGAGAAGCAGAGCGTTACTCGAAGTCTCTATGGAAATTGAATTAACAGTTGTGGGGTGATATTATAAAGTATAATTCTTTCTCCATCTTCGTTTGAATGAATGCCGTTGAATTCTAATGAAGAAATATTTTCACAGCAGCAACAATACAAGTTCCTTCAAAGAGTATTGTTCAAGTAAAATGACATGGACATTTCCTTTTTAGACCTGATTTATTCCTGAAGCAATGACCAAGCTGAGCGAATGAATACATCTCTGTTTAACGATATCAGAGAATGATTCATGTGATAATACGCAATTATACAATTAAGATAAAGGGAAAAACCTCAATCATTGTCTAGGTTCTCTTAAATATGATATGAAAAGAAATTTAAAAGAGTGTTTCAGACTTTATTAAGCACTGATAGAAATAAAACGGCGTCTTCTGGTATGTCTGGAGACCGACGTTCTTTGAAAAAAAAAAGAACATACAAAAATAACCCTCTCATTCTGGAGCACACAAACATACGATATACAAACTCGATAAAGCTTGAATTTCTTACAAAGTAATGCAGGACATTTTGGTAGTCTGAACTTTGATGGTCACATGAATATTAAAAAAAGGAAGAAAACCTATACCTAGTCAATCATATCTGGCAGTATTCCTCGATGCCTAAAGTGCAATGTCACTCTAGACTGAAAGAGAGAGAGAGAGAAAGTTTGGATGAAATTACTTCATATAAAACTGAGGGTAATGACCCGAACATTGCATGAAAATCTTAAACAACAGGAACTATATAGAAGAATAAGGCAAAAAAAGAGGACTTATTACAGTTACCGGAGCAGACTGACAACCCTACTATCACAATGCACATCATGTGGAAATACATTCAAATCTTATACAGATTGCATATCCTGTCCCCCCACAATAATTTCTAATCTTTTTATAGATCTCTCCTCTACACTGACACCCTCACGTTCTCGCCTTAGTTTTCTGCTTGCGTCATCTCATTATACTTTTGTCCGCGCAAATAATCACATCCCACATCTGTTATAGGCATTGCTAGTAATCCTTCCATTAAGGGTGTGCGTCCCAGTGGCACTTGACACAACGCCTATACCTCAAGCCCAAACCTCTTCCTCAATTCTGCCCGTAAATGAAAAGTAGACGGAGAAGTTGGGATGTAGCGAGCTCCTTCACACATCCTTATGAAGGCATTTGTGCAGACATACCAGTACATATGTTTGTCCATGTATTTCTTCAACTGAAGTATGTTTATTGATTCATGCAAACAAATGACGTGTATTTAAATTTCATTTGGATATGTAAAAGTTACATTGTACTTAATTTGTTTATATGCAACTGTCATATCATTTGCTTTGGCCGGAAATGAAATAAAAATTAAATGAAATGAAATGTTACGCATGAAAACATACGTACATTATTTTGTACGCACATATTGTATTCATATGTATAAATACTAAACGTTTCATACTAGAATTCAGAAAGCCTCTTTGCATTCCTTTCCCCACACACCTGCATTTTTAAATTGTTTTATAGTGAAAGTTTTTCATAAACTTTGTCTATACTGTTGTGTAAATCAGCATAGTAAATTGATATGTTTTATGGATTTGATATTCATTTGATATTCACTACTAAAAATTTTACCGACGGTGAGGCAAACAGTATTAAGTAGTTCTTGCAGCTCAGTAGATTATACAGTTGTTGTTGCTGCGCTCAACTATCATCAGTATGACGCAAAAACGCAAACAGACACACCCAGAAGCACACACACACACACACACACACACACACACACACACACAAAATGACTAGTACAAGTTAGCATAAGCAAGAAGAATATGAAGGTTTGCAGTCTTACGACCTAGTTGGTACAGGAGTTGATTTTGTGGCGAGATTTCAGTCTTTTATCTGAATATTTTTGTTCCATTTTTTTATACCTCTCTATTCTTCCACCCTCCCACCTCCGCAAGCTTTTAGCTCTGACTTCTATATTACACGCTGAATTGCCATATTTGAAATGGGAAATACTCTAAAAATTTGAGCTCCTTTGAAGTCCGCAAAATAAATCGTCCTAGGTGTGTGACAGGTATGACGTACATTTCGCAAACTTTTGAGCTACTAAATCTGTGGAGATTTTCTTTGAATCCGATAAAATAGACGCCGGTGCTCAAAGAATTATGCGCGTAAGCATACATTTTCCTGCACTTACATCTAATGGAAAGATATCTTTGCACAAAATGCTCAAAATGCGTAGGAAAAAAAAATAACCTGATATGAGGCCCATGAAAGAATATTTTGGGCAAAATGTTGGTTAGTTTGGTAGTTTATAGTTTTTTTTAGGTTAGTTCATCTAGTAGTTCACTTTAGTTACCATGGTTACTGGACGGAATAAAATTTGCGTAAAATACTTTAAAGGCACATCACGCTTCATATTGCTCAGCCGTCAATATCAACGCTTAAAGGATTGACCTGAAGTCCAAAAAAAGAAGATATTAGTGCACAAATAAGTTACGAGAAAAGTAAACGCATAAGAATGGAAAATAACATGAAGTTTTGTTTCATTGATCAAGGAAAAATCAGAAATAGAGAAAGACTAAGACGCGGCAGAAACACATAATATAAATGTAAATAAACCTTCAGCTTAACATAATGGAATACCGATATTGAATACATTGTATCAACGACAGGACGCCAACACCTTAAACCTTATCTGTTTTCAAAACAGATTTCTTCTGATGTGTGATTTGTTTTTGTGGCAATAAGTGTATCGCATCGCAAAATAATGCAACAGATGACACCACTACATTCTTGTAATTAATTACCTCTGTGGTGCGTTTGATTGCTCACGATTCCCCATTCTATGCCAGATAAACTATGTTTCTATGACATTATCTATGTGAGAGAAAAAAAAAATTCACGGTGGATGTAGTTCAGTAAACAGCAACAATCAATAACATGGATAACAAATGATTACACCTTTAGATAATTCTATTCGACCGATACCCGTGAAAGAGATATCCCTGACGTGCTTTTTCCTCGCGGTTAGCCGCCAATGGAGAATATGTTATCCCTTTCATCTAAGTAATTTTTAGATGGGCAAATCTACCGAAAACTAATTACATTCAGACGGTGATCCTTAACTTCGGGGATAAGCTCTATGGGGCGCCAAGTGTCGCACGGTCGATTTCGTCACGAAATCGACCAAGCGACACTTGGCGCCCCATAGAGCTTATCCTCGAGGTGCAGATCACCGTCTGAATGTAACACCTGAAATCGTCAGTTAGTTGCACTCACCGTTAGCTAGATTGACAAGCATGTTATAAATCTCCTGGTCGGTCATTTCGGCTAGTGCGTCGGCGGCCGCCTCTCTCCTGGCTAGGTCTGCCTGCAGACTGAAGGCTTGACACGTCCACGCCGCACACACAAGAACCACGAGGAAAGCGACGAGAGCCTGATAAATCGTCTTCATTGTGATTAGGATATGTGTGTGTGTGTGTTTGTGTTGGATGTGTTTTGGGCAGCACCTATGCGTGCTTTACTGTTAAATTTATGCGTGTATGCTTGTGTGTTTATTTGTGAGTCTGTAAATAGGACTGTGGGAATGTCGTGGTGTGTGGACGTGAGTCTGAAAAGAAGCGATCGAAGTGCGTTATGTAAGTTGTCAATGCGGTCATCCGTGAAGGGACACCCCAAAGTTCATTCGCCTGCCGAAGATGTTCTCCCGTTATGCCCCGTGCTTGGCTTTCGTTCACACTACTCCTGTGTGGGACCTGGATTTAGACAAGTCAAAACGGTGAAAAATAAAACAAAAAGGAAATGTAATTATGACAGTAAGCATGATCGTGTTAAGCATCACCATCTCCTTTTAACACTTGACTTGAATTTGAATTCTCTAGCGAAAAAAAATTAAATAAATAAAAATCAAGTAAAACATAATTACATCCCCAGGTTTGCAAAATAACACTGTCCGTCTACCTGGAACATTAACACAGATTGTACACCTGAAAAGCCAACAAGTGTTTGACAAAGATAAACGTCTACCGATTTTATTGATCAACCCAGCCTTTTTCTTTTTGGGGAAGAGGCTCCTATCATAAGTTGTCTGTGCCTAAACTTATTCTGCATTGACCGTCCACTCCCACAAACCAACATTAGCCAACAAAAATAAAAATGAGAAAGTTAGTGAAATCCAAATTCATATATTTATATTCGCCCTCGAGGGAAAAACACCAACGGGGGAGGGGGGGGGGAGGAATGGGAAGGAGTGGAAGGAAAGCCTGTCTTACGGACGTGCACGACAAGGTCTCTTTCGAGAAATCACAAGTCGAAAAGGTATCCGTGGGATAAGTGAGCTATCCGCGCTCTGAGATCAGAGCTGATCATGGGCTGTCATCCACTCGAACGCTTCGACTAATGTCTCCAAATCCGGTGTAGCCCGAGATGTAATCCGGATGCCTTTCGTCCCGACAGCCCGCGACTTTTTTAGCCGATGCGACGGCGTGATAAGCAGGTTGGGGATAGCGTGGGTGGCTATATATGACCCCGAGCAAATTGCCAGTCCCGACGTGACATCGCGAATTAAGCTTCAACTTCAGCCAATTACATCATGTTCCTTGTGCGTACAACACGCGTGCGCGCACACACACGCACACACACAATGAACCGCACACACACTGCAGATAATGCCCGACTACTTACGACGTGTCACATGACATTGCCCACGTCGAAGGAAGAGTGGGCGTAAATGTGTAAAAGAAAGGGACCGGGTGTGGAGGAGGTTAAACGAACGAGAAATTGTTGACGAATGGCATTAGGTCAGGATCCAGTTTTAATTATGCATGATGTAATTTGTGAATTTGTCGTCAAACGGGGTCAGTATTTGAATCACGTTTTTGTAATGCATCCTACTAATGAAGGGTTTGGTGGAGAACGCATTCTTCAGCGGACTGAAGGTCGATATCAAATTCCATTCAGAGTGCTCAATTTGTAGTCCAGCGATAGAAAAGCAGGAACAAGCAAGATAGAGCTATGGAAAAAGATCGGTTTTTGTTCCTTACAATGAGGCTTTGCTGCGTTCCTTATGCATGGCAAAGAAAAAAAAAGCCCAACAATGTCATTCAAGGCATACAGGCCTCACCACTATAAATATCATGCCGATATAAAGGCAAAGATGGCTCAATTTGACTTGGAACGGACTCAAAATCACTTCTATGGAAAAGTGAAAACGGAGGTAAATTTGAGGTGTCCTAATTTCATTTATTCTTACCCTCATCTAATAACTATGTAAGCACATACACACACACACACACACACACACACACACACACACATACAAAACTATGTACGTACTTATTACGTATCGACCTCTATAAAAACAGTCAAATAATTATTGTATGTACATTGTTTTACATTCATTATTGTAGTTGGGGTTTTTTTTTACTTTTTGTATAGACGTTGCACATTGCATCCGTCTTCATAACTTTTTGTAATAAAACTGAATGTATCCTACCACACCCTTTAGCTATACGGGTCAAAATATGAATAGTCATACAACACGCTAATCTAATGGGAATCTACCTTTAATCTTACATTTTGTCTGATGTGACGATGTTTACCTCGTTCTCATTTCGCATTCTTCTATTGTTAGTCGTCTCATGGGGTCCCGGGTTGGCGCGGATGTATCTGCAATGATCTGAGTGACATTGTATCCCTATATTGCATTTATCGGGTGTGTACACAGTCCTGACATGCTTCAACGTTTCAATTATTTAGATGCAAAAACACTCTTACATGACACTGTAAACTCAGTATGCATCAGCACAACATGTGCACCGTATATCATTTCGTTGCTTTCAGACATCACTGCGTCAGGGGTTAACGTTTGAGTGTTGGTTGTTTTGTTTTTCCTCTTTCTTATTCAATATTAAAGGCCTACGTCGTATCACAGAAATGAAGAGAGAACTGTAAATAAACAGAATGAATGCGTTGTCCTGGTATATCTCAAACCTTGTCTCGTAGTTTATGGTTCTTCAAGAAATTGCGACTCATTGCAAGATCAGCCATAATATGGCGCACAACGCGTGAATCTAGGCCTTTTTAATATACTTGAATACTTACCGTTGCGCGCCAATATTACAAAGCGAGTGAGCAAAATTTTGAAGTTGCACGTTTAGAACAATCAAAGAAATGTACCGATAGAGGTAAAAGGACGTTAAGAAGACGTGTGAGACGGAAAATGGAAGTAAATGTGGCACCATATCCCCCCCCCGTCAAAAACAAAACAAAACAAAACAAAACAAAACAAGCAAAAATATGAGAGTATAGAGCGATAAAAACGCTCAACCCCGATGGTCTAATGACATCAGCAGACCAGGAGATGAAATGACATCAAATTATTCATAACAGAAATAAAGAAAAGATTTGTATGATTGAAACAATTTATATTCAACTTATATCCAAGTGTTAATTTTGTATAATCAAATATTTGCTCACAGAAGAGGTGTGTCAATTCATTTGACCCCCCCCCCCCTTTCGTTAGAAGCTCGTCTGTCATTTTCAAACGTTTAAATCTCTTTGCAATGTGATATTATGATTGCCAATTTCTTCAAACCTTTGTGTATTTCTGTATAATTCTTTTCCTCAATTCTCATTTTGATTTCTTGTGTTAATTGTATATACTTTTTATGTTACACTTCGCACACTTTGTGACTTTTTTGACTTTTTTTTTGCGTTCGTTTGTAATTATTATGGCTTTTTTTGTATTTCTCTTCATTGTATGATTTCTATGTTTTTGTTATCATTTCACGGCCTTGCTGAAAAACAGCTTTTAGCTGATAGCAAGCTTTTTACCGTGGTAAAATAAATAAACTCAAACTCAAACTCAAAGTCACTAGGCTGAGGGTGAAAGAATTTGAGGAGCAAAAGTGATGAACAGGGAGATGAGGATCACATGGAAGACTGATAGCAAGAGAAGAAGAGATGAGGGTGACAGGAAACAAAGTTAGGGAAGGGGGTGGAAAGAGAAAAGGACAGAATAAAACATTGGAGCCGTAAAGGAAAGAAAAAATATGATGCAAGTAAAAGGGAGAGGGGTGGGGAAGATGGTAGTGGGGGGGGGGGTAGAGAGATAAGGATGCAGATTGTCATTTTGCTTTTGAAGACGGAATACGGACGAGATGGTTATGAAGTCGAGGCGAGCGAGCCCCGTCAGGGATTCTACACGTTGGGAGCGGCGACTAAATGATCCGTGAAGCATGGGCTCCCCACCAAACTCAATAAAGCGGATAATGTCCGCGAGGAACCGTATGGCCAATTACCGCGCGCGGATACCCTCTGGAATGCGCGGGAAAAATCGTTATTTTCTTTAACACCACTCGATGCCTCGATCAACCCCGGCTCTGACCGACGCTGGCTCATCAAGATTTCAGAGATCCTTAAAGGCATACATAATCTAGGAAATAATGCAGAAATTATGACAAAAGAACGCGTGAGGAAACTGTCGACGCAGAGTACGAATATCAAGAGATTAGGACCTATACTCTGACATGGAAAAAGACTGTCAAATAGTAAAGTTGTGATAAGAATTAAAATGGGTACTCTTGAGTGACTACTCAAACGACATCTCTCGTATTTTGAAGTCGAATATCACCTGCTAAATTCAGAGGAACAAGCAAAGCGGAACAAAATGAGAATTCGGAATTCTCATTATCAAACAAAAGATAGAAAACAAAATGCGGATCCTCTAAACATTTGAGTGTTTATCTTGCAAGATACTAATCTCGTGTAATACAAGGCACCATCTCCTTTTTCTGGAAAATAGTCTTAGCTGCCTTCGTATAATATGCTCATCCTATTAATGTACAATGTAGGTGTTTCAGCCTTCACATGCACCATTAGACAAAGTCGATGAGAAACAGTGTTAAAGCTCGTACATTGCGTATAAAGGTGCAATATTAACACTTTTGCCACCTTGGCTAAAAGTGTTCATTATGCTTGAATATGAAAGTGAAATATAGACCTATTGGTCAGAAAGTAAGATTTAATATATGGATATGCCGTAACGGAAAATATCGGTCAATTTGAAAATGAAAAAGGAAAAGTATCATGTGAGTCTGTTAAGCATGAATAAGAAGCTCTATAAACTGAAGCGGTGACACATTACAGACAGTGACAGACTTGTATTAGTCTATATGCGTTTGAACGTGCAAAGTCTAGAGCATAAACTATTGCTTTCCTTCTGTACTTGGATTGCCTAGAGCCTCAACATTAGTTTCTAATGTTCTCTCTTTCTGTGTGTGTGTGTCTCTCTCTCTCTCTCTCCGTCCCTCTTTGCAGAGTAGGTCAGAAGATTATGGTACGATGATTAAAAAAGGAGTGGGTTGGGTATAATAGAAAACTTTAACATGCCTCTGGTGTGCTTTGATCTAGATTTGGTACATTGCTTGACCTGGATTTACAGATCTCTCGGAAGAGAAAACCTTTATTTACACGTATGTATCGGCAGTTACATGATATAGTCTGCTAACATTTACTGTATGGCAATGAAGACATCTGAGTCTCATCATCTATCTTCCCATCCTCTCCCCTTTTCTTCCAACAGATCTTAGGTTCTATTTAGGTCTTCAGGACTTAATAACATGCTTGAAATCAAACGATATTGTCTCCCCATCTTCCTGCTTGTCGTAATTTCAATGTTGCAATAGGATTTTGCAATAGGTTATGCCTTGATAACAGTTACAGATTCCGGCAAAATTGATTTATTCCCCTACCAGATATGTCTATCTACGTTTGATGTGAACTCTTCATGCAGGAAAGAGAAAAGAGACGCTATAAACATGATGAAAGTTAGTTCGTGTCATTGGTCTTTGTAACCAGGGCGATCTTATCGATAGACGTGGGTGGAAAGGGTATCATAAAATGATTTGGAGAGAAATTGTTATCTTGCTTGAATTTTCAATGTGTCAAAAAATCAGTCATGAAAATAATCGTATTGTTTATCGTGTTTTGTTTGTTTGTTTATTGTTGTTTTGTAGAGTCCTGTCACTACTCTACATTAGCTTACATTTGCATTTCGGAGGGATTATTAAAGGAAACCCCCGGATGATTTTTAGGCTTTTGCTTTTGAACACCCATAAATTGGTTATACTGGATACAGAGTTACAGAATTCAGAGTGGTTAGGATAGTGAATAAACATGTTTTAAAAATTCATATCAAATACCGATGAACGAGGATAATGACATAGTAGCTTTACATAACACTTACAATAGAATGCATGATTTTGTGCTCATGGAGGCAGAACAAAAGAAGAAAGCATGCATCGATATATTCTACCAAGGTGGACTTGTTAAGCACGTGGTATTGTAATGGAATGACTTTGCTACATTACTGGAATATGTGAGCCTCCCGTGTCATCATGCTTGTTGAGCGTTATATGTTTTGGTGGTATTTTTTCAGATTATTAAATTTGTCTACTCAAAGACCACAATAACTTTCACAAATCTATATACATGGGACTATCAATTTATAAACTACATAACGTAAAATTATATAAACTGTCTAGAACGTCCCTTTAATGAATGGGCTGTTTCCTGCAGTATTTGCCGCCACATATCCATCACGTACGTTAACACGTCTGACTCCCACGTTGCTAACTGCTTTAGGTGCATTCAGTTTTATTGTCTATCTTTTTTTTAATCTACGACGCCATCTTGGACAGCGGTGGCACACTGCAATGACATTGAACGATACATCATCCTGTCAGAACTGAGTCAAACACCGTAGGCTTAGAACCGTTTCTGCAAATGTCGACAGGAAATTACAGACCAATCAGAAGTTTGCAGTCGTTGAATACCACTTTCATCCTAGATCAAATCCATTTAACTTCCACTTTCTCTACAAATCAATTACTCCATCCATAGCGTCCTTTATCCAAACTTCATGTTTGTTTTTCTTTATTAGCTTTTTTAAAAAAATCCGTATTATTATTTGCAGTAAGCTTTGGGGGAATAGAAATTATGTGTTTCCATTTATACTCGAATGTATTTTTTTTTTTGGGGGGGGGGGATAAAATAAGCCTTTCACCGTATGCAGATTGACTGAATTTAGGCTGGAACTAAGTTAAGTTATGTTAATAACAAGGTCTAAAGTGAATGAATATTTCACTTTTACACTAAGAGAAACACTGCTAGGTGCTTAAAGGGGGTGTACAGTTCTGGTCGAGGTGAGGATTTAGCTTTTAACGTTTTGCGCGATATTCAGAAACCACCCTATGGGATGTCAAAGAGCATGCAATTCTAAACGGTATCAAAAGTTTATTTGATGAAAATCGGTTTTGAAATGGCTGAGATATCCAAAAACAAGGTGAAACAAAGAGATCCTAATAAAGTTGTGGCCTGTCGCCTTTTATTATTATCACTTTTTTGGATATCTCAGCCATTTCAAAACCAATTTTCATCAAATAAACGTTGAATCCGTCTTAAAATTACATGCTCTTTCATATATTTCATAAGAGGTTTCTCATTATCTCACTTAGGAATGTTCAAAACATGAATCCCCACCTCAACCAGTACTGTACAGGCCCTTTAACAGTCCATCTTGGGAGCCGGAAGCAGAATGTCGCTATGCCCATTGTGCCCATGTCCTGAATTTTCGTAAACTTGCAATTGTTTGCAAAAGTATTTAAGACAAGTGCTCAGAACAAGTACTGTCTATAGTATGCTTTGTATCATCAGTACCATTATCAAAGATAAAATGATCCAATGGTATGCCCTACGTAGATCGATTTAGAATAAACTAGTTAAATTATATTATTGGTATATTGGTGTTGTTATTTGGGTAATTTTTTTCTTCGAATGATCCACGTTCCACAAGCGTTGCTTTTTACTTGAACACTCTTTTCCCCATATTTGCCATATTTCCTTTTTTTTTTCTTTTTTTCTGGGGGGGGGGGGGGGGGCATGGGGGTGGTGGTTACAATGGCAAAGTGTGTATTATTCTTTTTGTTCGCTTTAATATCACATCATATTCAATGACTTGTCCTTCCAAATCGTTCAAAAGGTGAATTGATAAATACATCACCTTGCATAATGTATTTTCTTTAACTGATGAAAAAATAAATAATTGAATTGATTTGAATTAAAGTGAAATCTTTGAAGGCTTCCGTGGCGGTAGAACGATGGGTGGTAGAAGGCGTAACGGTGCACCTCATATTTTTTCTCGGGTATGTATGTGACCCTTGTATGTGGCCCTTGGGTATGTATTTGGCCCCTTCCTGGGTTACATACATACCTAAGAAAGAATACGTGGTGCACCGTTAAGCATTGAACTGCAGTTGTATGCTTCATATCCTATAAGCTTCTGAGGGGTGCGTTGGGACTGGAAAGGGCAACTGCTTTTGTAAGGCTCTGGCCCTCTTGTATTTTTGCCATGCTATGCCATGTCAATTCTTTGCGCAACGAATGTGTGTCTGCGTGCTTTCACCGATAAGCCACGAAAACATTAAGTTTCATGAACTGCAGTAATTTTATGAAATCCAGTATTGCAAAGACCCCCCCCCCCCAAAAAAAAAAAAAAAAAAAAAAGAAAAGAAAAGAAAGGGAACAAAACTTGAACAGACCATATCAAATCTATCTCAGTGAGAGCAAAAACAAAACCAAACACAGAAGAGCAAGAAAGCCCGACAGAACTTGTCCAGCAGCAACCCGCCCGCTGGGAGAATTATCGGCCCGTCGGCTCATTGCTCGCCGCAAAATCCACCAAAACAGGTCGTCCTTAGGCACTGGCTTTCCCGGGTGACTGAGGTGGCGCCCGCCGTTTCTGGAAAGTGATCCCCCGGGGGATTTCCCCTCCAACAGCTCCTGGTGCTGCCTCTCATTCGGATATGCCACTCTCGACACTTCGGGAGAAAAAAAAATCTATTCCATGCCTTACTCGATCCTAGCAGACTGTAATCTGATATATAGACAGGGAGCAGGCTTAGCTAGACGTGTGCTGCATACTCGGCATCATGGTATGTAAAGCGCTCCCTTTGCCATGTTTGGCAAAATTATCATTATTTTGCATAGTTCATGAATCCACATGGTTTCTGAAATACGAGAACAGAACTTAGATAGGCGACAGGCAACATGATATAAACATCTACATTTGTATACCCCCACTCCACCCTTACTATAGTCTAAAAGTATTTAAAGATCAATCGTTGGTGATATCGAGAACATCCTGATAATTATCAAAAGGTATACGTTTAGACAAAAACACAAGAAACCCAGTTTAATGAAAGAACTAATGCACGTGTGAAATCGACACCCTTTATATCATGACGAATAAGAGACGAACATCAGCATTCACCAAATAATCATGAAATGTCAAGTGCAGGGGGGAAAAGGATAAGAAAAGGGTCACTTCACGGCAGACCTGTCCACGTGATTTCTCAAGGGTAACCTCATGTCAATATTGGACTTTCCCAAGTCTGGAAATACGATACGCCATGTCTTTGGATCCTGTCACCGTGAAAGTCTGTTTCACCCATCGCTTCTTATTATTCTAAACTAAATTTTTGGCCACTTGTGGCAAAGAACAAGAAAGAAAGATCTTGACTTGAAGATCCAGTTTTTGGATTACACGTCTTTATTTCAAATTTTCTTGCAAAGTTACCTTAGTTTTATTTTATTTCATTGATTACTGTTATGATTGGAAAATTGGATATTCTTTCAAATTCTAATGTGCAATCTTTTGCTGATCTGGTAAATTTTTCTCTTTTTAATGGAAAGGCATCAATCTTAGGGGTTCGTTGCACATAAAACTATCTCTATTTTACTGAAAATGAAATAAAATGAAAACACAGATGCAGTTATTTTCATCTAGAAAAAAAAAACGCTTCTCCTTCAATATCTCAACGATGCAAGTCAGTTAACTTGATCGTTCATGTCTTGTTGTTTTGCCCACATTATGACACTTTCTGATATACTAAAATGACGTGTTTTACGGCGTGTTTTACTAACATTTGTATAACACGTATAATATCAAAACATGGATTCAGACCTTGATCCGATGGGAAAATGAGTGATTCACATTAACTTTGGTCTAAGGAACGATCACGATGTTAAAATTGAGCATACATGTAGATCATGCCGCCCACTATAAGACAATGATTCATATTCCACGCAAGACACTAACAGTCATGATCTTGCAAACTGCATTCCATCATTCATTTTGATGACTCGTATTTTGAGCTATATAAAGTTCATATCGTCACCAGAGATTCAATAAGTCTTTTGCCAATTATGTTTGCTAATCCATCTTGTCATCTGAGAATTGTTGTTTTTTCCTCTCTTTCTCTCCTGTATTCTTTTCAATGTATTCGTTGAGAAAAAAAAACAACAACATCTAATGCTGATATTGAGTCTACCACTTTGGCGACGTGTCGAGCTTCGGATTAAAAAGCGAGATATTGTCTGTTAAGAGACTTTTTTGATTTCAAGCTAGAATTCATAAGATGGAGATATTGCATGGGGTGATTTCTGTCATGATGTGGGACTATATTGCTGTGGGCAATATAGAAGTATAGCAGGGAGGAGAATTAAAAGAGGAAAAAAACACATTTTTATCAGTTCATAAGTAGAATTCCCAAAGCGTCAGGCCATGATGGACCATGCATTTGATTGGATTAGACATCTCAGATTTTTACTTAACTGCAGCAGAGAAAAAAGGTTGTAACGAAAATATTGGTTATTTTCATATGTTAACCGACTCCTTTGAAGATTATGGAAACTAAAACAAGATGATTTCGAAGAGTCTTTTTTACTATGATGGTTGTCTATTTACTGGAATTATGATCATTATGAATAACATTTGACGAACCCCTTTTACGGCTCCTCCTTTGTAACTCTTGGGGAAATAATTATAGAAAACGGTGTCTGTGTTTCAGCGAGATTTCACAACTTTGAAGTGTTTAGCTATTAATTAGGCCAGATACAGCTAATAACGCATGAGAAATATTGTACCATCTGAACGCCTCTTCAAAACTCCCCATAATGACTACACGGCAATACATCTCATTACTACTACTACCTGACTGCTACCACTAATGTACTACATACTGCCACTAATGTACTACTACTACTTCTACTACTACTACTACCACTAATGTACTACTACTACTACTACTACTACTACTACTACTATTACTACTACTACTACTACCACTAATGTATTACTACTACTACTACTACAACAACTACTACTACTACTACTACTACTACTACTACTACCACTAATGTACTACTACTACTACTACTACCTTTGTATTCCCATTCTCTATTGGTGACAAACGGTGTGTATCCCTGGAAAGAACGAAATACATTTTGTAAGACTACATTAGGACATTCCGCTACATTTGACGTCTCGACGAAATGAACTTCCTATTTTAAGGAGAGAGAAATTCGGCGCAGGCTGGTCTTGTGCCTTTGTTTTTGCAAGGCTGGAGCGGTTCATGCATGGGTGGCTCTCGCATCAGTTTTCGTCTGTATCGCGATTCTTGATCGATCATGGCGAGCAGGTGATCCTCAAAGGAGCGGCGAAGTTGACGGCTTCGGAAATGATGAATCATGAATTGCAAGGCATACTGCTATCGTCCTCCTAAGCCTTTCGCGGGCTGCGCCTGTGTGTCTTCGGTTATCGCATGACACCGACTGGTATAATTTGATAAAGGAAAGTGTCCAGACACATATATACGCATTACTTGTCTCTGTTTTTTTTTTTTTTCTGTGAGTGTATGTGTCTGTTTGTGTATGTGCACATCTATGTTTATGTATATATAGCATATGTGTGCTCTGCGAGCGCACGCATTTGTATTGGTGTCTGGATGCGTAGGCGGGTGTGGAAATAAAAAAAAAGAGAAAACGATAAATAAAAAACAGCCAGACGGAACCGACTCTGGAGATGAAATTGACAAGCCGATGAATTCAATAACAAAAGGAATGAAAGTGGGATGGGAGATGACAAATTATGGATGAGTTGGGAGAGCTACTGTCGCGAAGGGCCAAAGCATGTAGGGTTCCGTGCAGTGGAAGAACGAATACAGGAATCGTTTTGACGCCTTGCTGCCGAGGCCGATAACGAAGATTGCCTCGCTTCGACAATCATTGTTTGAATAGGAGAAAATAAACGAACAATGTAATGTGTGGAGGCAGCTCACCGACAAAGCGTGTGAAGTATTGACAAATTAGAGCTTCTCTTCCCTGTAATCATGGTAATAGACCTTTTTTTTTTACTTGACAAACGCAGGTATGAATAGTGATTTGTATAATGCACAACAATGCAATGCAATTCATGCCGTAATGTATATCAATAGCCAGGAAGCACGTGTAGAGAAAGAGAAACAGATAGACAAACAGACAGACACACAGACAAAGGGACAAAGAGACAGAAAGAGAGAGATAGAGAGAGTAAATGTTAATACAGATTGTTTTATTGACGTTTTTGTTCCCAATATAAAGCTACGGTGCACTATAAACTACTCAGTGACAAAACTTGGTGCCCTCACACATCCATAAGAAGTGTGTATAAACAAAAAGATTATGATTCTGTTCTGATGAGTGAGAGTCATTTAAAATAGTTTAGGGTTCATAGGAGACACAGAAGATGCAAAACCGCTCATGTGTAAATCAGAGATAAAGAGGAAATTGATTGATTTTTTTTCTCTTTTATAGATGGTGAGAATAAATTTCCGTCTTAAAGGAAGAAAACTAGACATCCACATTTTGTGCTTTGAGGCAAAACTTTTGTCTCAATCATTTTAACTCCTCTAATTGCCTCTCCCTCACCTTTTAGGACACAACAATAATTGTTCTTGATTTTTGTGTTGTTTTTGTTTGCCTCTAAAATATCGCTTTAATGTTACCTGAATATTTAGAAAGTGGGTACCCTAACTTATTAGTATTATCATAATACACAGCCAACATTTTAGCCTCTATATTCCCAATTGATCGGACAAGAGTTTTTGTTCTTTTTTTTTCTTTCCTTTGTTCATTTCTTCTCACTTTTCTTCTTTGAAATCCTTCGGGCAACAATTTCACCCATTCGTAAGTGCTTCTTCTACACCCTAATACCAGCAATTAACGGTGCCAATATCTCCAGTGGCCTGTTCCTATAAGACGCCGTACACCCCCAGAGCAGTGGAAGATCAGCGCATTAGGCGTGCGAAAATATGAAAACATCAATGGCATTACTCTATAAAGCGCAGGGAGCAGCGGGCCTTGCAGGGACAATTGGAAGAAAGTGACATCTTTAGAAAGCGGCGTGGAAAATGACACAAAACTTGCTTTTCAGAGAGTGTGATCTTGCCTCAATTATTCTCCAAAAACCCTAGCGGGGACACCGGAGCTATGGGGGCACAGGCCAGATACTTTCGGCAATCGTTATAAAGATTAAAGCCAAAGCAATGACCGAAAAAAAAGAATCTAGTCTAGATATGAAAGCATAGAGGGATTAAGAATTTCGATATTGCAAGCTGTGTCTGCGTCGTCAAACAACTAAAGTGTGGCTCGTATGATGATGATGTTTCATCCTTACTTGTATGGGATGGTAGCGGTGGGGGAGATGTTAGGAGAAGAGGAGGAGTAGGAGGAGGAAGGGCGGTTGGGGGCGTACTTCCTTGTACCTCAAACCCTCTCAGTAGTAGAATGCATGGTGCATGTTCTAATATTCTGATATTTCTTGGTCTGATTTCTGTTTGTATGTATGTGTGTGTGTGTGTGTGTGTGTGTGTGTGTGCGTGTGTGTGTGTTTTACTTGTCTCTTTTATCCCAAGGGTAAACACTTCGCTAGTTTTTTTAAATGATAAAATACTAGGAAGGCTTTATGCGGTACCAATAATCGTATATATCCAAGAACAAAAAAGTAAGAAGAACATTTCCTTCGCTCATGCTGTAAGTGCATATCTTGCCACAACAGAAAAAAATGGAGAGGGAACGGTTTGGCAAGTGTCATCGGGATGACTGTGTTCCTAACGTGTGCGAAATTCACAAAATATTAAGTAAGACATTATCAGGCTCTCATGCCGAATGAAGGCAAACAGTGTTTTAAGGGTTACGTTCATATTCATGTAGTGTTCGCGAAGCTAATGAGGAAAACCAGAGAGTGCGTTGCAGATAATTGAACGAGTGTCATCCTTGCTTTTTAGTGCAGTAATTACATTAACAGCCCCTGCAAAAGACAGAAGGGGATACAATAATGCTTTCAAGAAAATCATTTACGTGGGAGGGAAGGGCTTCGGGTTTTGCTTTTCTACTGTTGGTTCACGAAACGACTAGAAAATGAGAGCTCTTAGAGAATAGAAGTCCCACTGCCAGGCCAATCAAGCCCGTAATAAGAGAATGGCCTTGGCGTGGCACGGACGATGTTTTCATTTGAGGAAGACAACGCGTGAAGATTAACATCAATGGGGGCACAAATCGAGACAGCCATTTCCGCGGTTCCTTGTGGGTTTTTTTTTTCAGTTGGAAGCCAGTAGCTCTTAAACTTATGAATATTTCAAAGAGATAATTACTTAAAGGTAAACAAAAAGAAAAAAAGAAAAAAAAGCCGTCATCCATAAAAGTTATTGTCCCGGCTGTTACTAGATGCCCGTAAATTGATGTATGAATGATTCGTCTAATCAAATTCAGTGACTTGTTTCTCCGAGACAAAATCGTAAAATCGTTATGGCGCTGGTGAAGGACTCACTAGGTTTACGAAGGTAGTGGGGGTTAATTTCGTAATGTAGCTACAACAATGGTAATGGTGACGATGATGACAATTAGGATAATGATTATGCACTGAGGAGAACACGAAATTTTCCTTTCAATTCCTCCCTGCGATATTTGCTTTTGGATGATATTAGCCTATACGTTTACCTTCTAATTTTTCAGAAAGCGTTATCAAATATTTAGCGCACTTCAAACAAAAGACAGCCGTATGGTGACATTTAAGAAACTGTGTCTTTGCATAATAGACTCCCTCAGAGGCCAAAAGGCGAATAAGTGTAACCAATGCAGACAGCTATGTTTTCATCTTTTTATATGGGTCTATCCCTTTGTTTATCACACATTTCACAGCACACTAGGTATTATTACTGTGGCCAGTTTCTATTATATTTAGGTTTCTTAGGTTTTCTGCCGTCACCACATGTCAATAATTTTTTTTTTTTTTTAATGAGCTGGCAAAGCCAGTTTTTTTTTTTTTTTTTTAATTAGGTTCTGGCCTACGCATTGGTCATTTAACTAGACCATGTTCCCATTTACTTTCCTTTTATCTTCACTCATAGTGATTCTGTAAATTGCTTCATCGTGACTATTTAGTCAGTTTGCGAATTATAACATCAACAATGTCATCTTCTGAAGAATAAATGGGCATGGCGTCAAATATCGATCGTTTCACTCCGAACATCTTTTTTTCCCCCTTTATCGCCAAATATTAATTAACACAATTGTTGCACTGTGTTCACGTAAGCATCTTTGATAACAATCACTGACAATGGGGGAGTAGGTTGGTTTGCATCACGTGCATTTGGTATTAACATTAGTTCGGCAACGTGGGAGGCGGGGGAGGGGAGGATATTGTTACGTCACCGGAAGAGAGATACGGCTTGGAATCTTCAACAATTAGCGCCGCATTTCATTAGGCAAGGCAACCTCACCTTGAGTCTCAACTTTAGACAACATCCTGTCACTTTCCCATATACTGTCACGAATACCACAGTGTGAAATATCACACTGCCCTTTATACTCATTGAAGAACAATGAGCTTTGTATTGATATGATTACCCTTTAGACAATATGGCTTTCTTTGTACAAGGTATAATGCCTCTTCAGTGTTGACACTGCAAGCAAGACCCGAAGGCCCTGTCTTTACCCTCGCACTGCCAGTTACCCATTTATACACATGGGTAGAGAGAAAATATTGTTGGTAAAAACATCTCGTTCAGGTCGATTAACTCGTTAAGTTCAGTTTATTTTTGCATTCCGTTTTCAATACGATGTATCACAATATTTGACAATATATCATAAATCATATCAATTGTTCTAACGCATTAATACACATTTTTCTTGGGTACGATTGTATAAAGAAAACATATGGGGAGCAAAATATACAACATTGTCAAACTGAATGTAAATTGTACGACAAGGAACAGTTCAATAAGGACATTATTGAGTACAACAGTAGAGTAAAATTGCAAAACAGCAGCTAAGTACTGATGACGTCAACTTCCTGGAAAGAGGCTAGATTAAAGTCACCTTCAACACTAAATGGATTTTGTTCTCGACAAGGGTTGATAAGAAAAAGCGAGTTACAGACTGCTCTAGAAGCGGAAAGAAATGACAAGCACTTCACACTCGGTGTCCTTACAGCCCTCCCTACCAGAGCTATAAGACTCTGGTAACCTAGAGACGTACTGGCGCCAACTTATTGTGAGAAATGACCGGTACAATTAGGGCAAGGAGAGCCAGGCGGGCTAGATAGGGGGCTCCAAAGTGGTGTTTAGTACCAGGCCACCTGCCCCTTCACAAGCCCTCCAGAGTTAAATATTACTCCCCGCTCCGGCTGAGCGGGGGTAAGTTGATCAAACCATCCATCGCAAAAAAGAAAGAAAAAAAAGAGAAGGCAATGCAAAGTGACAGGATTCCCCATTCAATAATTTCTGAATACATTGAACTTTGGTCTTTCTGAGCCCATGCAATAGCTGTATGTACTGCCGTGGGGGAAAATTTCAGCACATAATCAAAGGACATAGTATTATATTAAATGTTTGTATATAGAATTCGTGAGTCACGACGCATATTTCATATCTAACGAAGATAGCTTAAGACGAATAAGCAGTCGGTCGTTCTCCAAATTATAGTTATTCGTTAGGGTCGAAAAGTATGTGGTCTTATCACTTCCACGAAGCGAACAGATTCTCAGTCATGTGAATTAAGTAACAATGACGGCAACTAATCTGTCATATGTCATGGAATCCTTATACGGTATCACGTGACTACCGTGCCGCATAGTCACGTGGCCACGGTGCCTCTTGCACTGCATTCCTCCCCAGAAGGACAAACTGCAAGATTGACATCAAGTTATATTTGTCTTTTCGGGGGGGGGGGGGGGGAGGGGGTTCATAAAGCTGTTCCTTAAGTTACGAATGACTGGTGATCAGTTCTTGTGCTGAATTATATAAATTCTACCAAGTATAGCACATCAGAACTGATCACCAGCCGTTCTTAAGTTGTTCGTAACTTTAAGAACAGCTTTTTGAACCCCTCCCCCTCCCCCCCCCCCCCCCCCCCCCCCCCCCGTTAAGTAAGCCTACACATCAAGGTTCTGTCAAGGTACTGCATTCACAATTTACATGATAGGGTTTTTCTTTCATCAGAGATATTGACAAAGCACCATATTCATGCAAAGTTATATTATATGAAATTAATCTTGAAATTGAACGTGGTGTTCTCAGCAAGGCATTTTCAAATTCTTCAAATGAAGACAATCCTTTTGACTTTGATTTTTCTTACCGAAATCTTCCTGGGCTAGGAGTGAGTCATTTGTATTGCCTCCCCCATCCCCCACCCCCACCCCAAACATCCTTGATCTACTGTTGTAGCCAAACAGCTCTCGTTCAGAAGTAAAACCAAAAAGGAAAGAAAAAAAAATCTACGCCTTCTCCTTCGGGAAATTTATCCCTATAAAGATTGATGTGCCCACGCAATTTGCCGTTGTGCTTTGACAGGTTTGAGAGACCTTTCTCAAGTAATGCTGAAGAGTGACATCTGCTTCGTCTATTTGATAAAGTGGAGGTTACAAGTGCGAATCTGATCAGATGCGATTTATGCTTCAAAAGTGGTTAAAAAAAATGTGAACTTCCTACAAGATGTCGATTGTCCATGCTGAATCATTCAAGAACTTAATCGTTATTGCATAATATTCCATTAGCCTAACATATTCCATCAAGGTTCCCGTTAGATGTGATTTTAAGTGACTTTCTTCGATTTATCATCAGCATGCACTCGGTCAATTTCGATGATATATGTGCGCAGACTTTGTCCGTGAAATTCTATTCGTATTGATGTGCTTGCGTGCCCACAACATGCACTGCAATTCGCGTGTTACCTTGTTTAGAAAAATTCCATGGCAGTTTTTTTTTTGTCCTTTTTGCTTGCTTTCTTTCTTTCTTTCAGCACACTTTGTACATCTTTGACCTAGATCTTCTTTCTCTTTTATCTTTCCATGTCAATGTAGTCATGAATGACAACGCTGCGGGCTGATTTGAAAACTAGGTTGGGGTGTAATATTCCAAATTGCAACCAGTCAAAATCCATCAAACACAATTTGTATTTTGGGTCGATTATCTTTCACTCTGGGCATAGAAGCAATGCTGAAAACTGATGAGGAGGAACGCTTAAATGATATCAAATAGAGAATACTATAATGGGATGAAGAGAGGAGGCATAGAATACGTAAATATTGTCATAAGGTGGTAAATGATAGATGGTGGGAAGTGTGGAAATTAGTGGCTGCGAAGTTTCATGAAACATCATTTCCCCTAAAATATATGAAGCATTCATGGTCGACTCATGAATCCCGAAGCCATCCCATAGTCAATATCATTTCATACAAAAAAAAAATATATAACAGACGTGCAGTTGCAAAACAAAACAAACAAGAAACTAACATAGAACCAGCTCTCCTTTCTGGATGTGTTTGCAGTTGTCTATATTTGTATCTATGAATCGTAAATGAGTGGACATCCATACCGCGGGAAGTGCTGTAACCTTCCAAAAATCTGCAGAGGAGTGAAAGTAGAACATCGGAAATATTTGACTTGCGTGGACGACGAGAGAAAAATAAAATGTTGCAAGCGTGACCAATCATAAGGAAGTCATATGAAAGTAAGACGAGTCGACTCGCGTGTTGGTGCACGTGCACACTGGAAAACATTCGGAAACTTTTTTAAAGTACGCCCGTTCACCCTTTCTTCGTACCCTTCCACTTCGCCCCCTTCCACTTCGCCCCCAACCCATCCCCGTCCGTGCACCCCTCCTCAGAAAAAGGGGAGAAAAACGAATCTCCTTTTGTGTTACCGTACTTTTTTATGCGATCTCTGCCCTGCTAAAGATTAGATCGAATGTCGATAGCCCGGCATGACTTCTGAATTGACATTTCGGTCGGTCAGTGCTGGGGCGCGTTAAACAATTCGCTCACAAGCCATTAGTGATTGATACGGAGTTAAAAGTCGGTCAGCAAAAAGATGGGGCCAGGTGAAAAGAACTAAGTGATTCCCCATATCTGCGCATGTTTATTCCGAGCACGGACAGCGCATAGTTGCCAGATGTGTCAGAACCTTTTTGTTAGTCCAATATCCAGTCTCTTTGAAATATAAGAGAAGATAGAGAGTAGCAAAGATAGACATAGAGATAGATAGATAGACAGACAGATAGATGGATAGATAGATAGATAGATAGACAGATAGATAGATAGACAGATAGATAGATAGATAGATAGATAGACAGATAGATAGATAGATAGACAGATAGATAGATAGATAGATAGATAGATAGATAAAGACAGTAAACAAGCAAAGAGAAGAGAAGTAGAAAGGCGGTAGAGAAAAAGAACAGAAACCTTTGTCCATTTTGGAGACACTTCGTTCTATGCTTTCACCATTTCTCACTCGATATTCATATCATATTTATTAAGTTTCCACACAAATGATAAAACAGTGTTGTATATGTAAGATACGTAACATGCATCCACAGAGATTAATTACACGTAACATATATTTTGTAAATTCAGTATGCCATAAAGACTTTTAAATAATATCATATGACACAAAATGAATTTAAATCCACGTCGAGTACGTAACATTTATATTGGATGATTAAGATTATGTCCGGGGTAACCTACATAGAAGCGGATGCTTGTGGGGGTAGGTCACCAGAAAACAAAAAGAAAAGAGTCAAACACAATCACCCACACTCGCAAACAGTCACTGCACTCACGCAAGTACACGTGGGGAAACATTTTTTTTTGCTTTGTTTTATGTGCGTGTATGTGTGTGTGTGTGTGTGTGTGTGTGTGTGTGTATGTGTGTGCGTGCACGCACTCACGCACACACACACACACACACTCACACACACACACACACACAACAAAGAGAACAAAAGGAGAAATTAAGAAGAAATAGACAACACCAACAAGAACATTATGGGGACAGCATCAAGTAGAAAACATTGACGGTGTCTCCAGCTGCAAGCGAAAAGAAAAATGAAATAAAAGAGTTGGAAATAAGAGCATGTATTTTGTAATTTAATGTTAAAATGACAGTTAAATGTACTAGAATAGTTGAATATTATGCTTAAGATATGAAAAAAGATATTGTTACCAATGAAAATGATATCACTGGTGCTCTTCGACTATCATTTTCCTTACTTTTGCGGTGACTTACATGTACGTGTCTTTTGTATTTCCACAGGTGGGTCTGTTTGCTCTTTAGATCACAGAGCCAGCAAGAGATCTCTGAACAAGTGATTTTGTTAGATTGTAATGGGGAGAAACGTGCACTAACCTTTGATGTACAAGACTGTGTAGAAAAAAAAAAACGTCTACGAAAGTCACTTTTGGCAGAAAAACATTTTGCATTTTATAGGATGCATATAATAGATAGTCGTGATTTCATGTGACCGTGCACCTCAAAACGAACATAAAGTCGCACACACTGATTTTGCGTGAGAACTGAAAATAAGTAAAATGGGTCAACCTAGCCGA
Organism: Diadema antillarum; assembly: GCF_040938485.1. Classification (NCBI taxonomy): domain Eukaryota; kingdom Metazoa; phylum Echinodermata; class Echinoidea; order Diadematoida; family Diadematidae; genus Diadema; species Diadema antillarum. Next base: position 971,909 of record NW_027271314.1, on the reverse strand, counting down.
ACTTGACTTTTTCATATTTTCTGAAAGAGCGGGTCTTCTTTTACATTATGCTAAAGTTTGGTATCATAAAACGGGCAGGAAAGTGTGTTTTTTTAGCAGTTTATCTCGAACATTTTTGGTAGAATAGTGTGATTAGGTGTGTCTTTAGAATCCCTTTTTCATTTCTGAAAAACCTTGTCCACACTCTTCCCTTTCAACTCTAATAACTTTTGAGAGGACAGTGCTACTGCTTTGAAAATTGGCGTTGATTATGGACAGAATGTGTTAATGAGGCATGCTTAATTTCATGTTAATCTGATAATCCCTTCATTGTTGTTACTCCGGTGGTTTACTTCCTGTTTTTGTCCCATTCATCGCACAGCCAGCACGGTTTGGTAAAGATTAAGCGCTTGAATAGACACTGTACTTCAGAGCCTCTTTTCTCAGTACACACTTTTCCTGAGTTTGTGCTTTCTTTCCAATATTTAGATAGGCTAGGAGAGTCCATTTGATTTGAGTTATGCATCATTTTAAAGCTTAAAGTCTGCTCTTTCAGAACATGGTCTTAACTAAAAATTCATGTCTGGCGACTTTTTGTTTGTTTTGAGGTGCAGGGTCACATATATTTTAATGAGCTTTGAATAAAGAAAGAGAGATGTGTCAGGTCAAAGAAACCTAGATCCCAAAACAACAACAACAACAACAACAACAACAAAACAAACGAACAGACAAACAAACAACAACAACAACAACATTACATGCTGAATCAATAGACACGACGAAAAAGCAAACCACAAAACACACACACACACACACACACACACACACATCGTCTCTCTTCTTCAGACCCCTAACTTATACTACTATAGGTATACATTTACAGGATGCGGATAGTGACAGTTAGAACACGGCTATGTGGATCCGCAGCACGTAGAGCAAGGTTTAACGGAAACTTTTGAGAGCTTTTCTGATATGAAGCCATAGTTGATGTCTCAGGACTGTTTGATAGGAAGCTACAGTGAAACCTTTTGCGGAACAGTGCATACTTATGGTTTGGAATATCATACTCTCATGCATGTTTATGTCCATCAGGTGTGGCTGAGATCAGCCAAGTGTGTTGGGTTGGCGAATACGGTTATTGTCGGAACGAGAAAAGACACTGGCTGCGTTCGCTGACTGCAACATTTTTTTCCCCGCGAAAGATGAACTGCTTTTCTCCTTTGAAAACGTCAGTCACACGCGAAAGAAAGACAAACCCGTGAGCATGGAGAAAGACAAGAATCCCTTGGAGAGAACATGAATATTATGTCGGATTAGTGAAGCTGCCATTGGCATTTCAGAAGGATTGAAAATGAAATGAGAACAATATTCAGAGGAGAAAACAAATACGCGCGATACCTTCTTTGTTTGAAAGTATTTTGAGTCTATAATATAATACAAAGAGAAGCAAGTATGTTCGATTTTCAAACTACTCCCCCCCCCCCCTTTTTTCCTTTATATTTCGCAAGCCATCTAACGTTTCACGATATTATGAGTTAACTGAACTAAAATTCTCGGATTTTGACAAAGAGATAAAAGTTTGTTTTGGAGGTTTATTAAGTTTTGGTATATTTCACTGGAATATCTAAGGTTCTTTGCACAACTTTGAATTAGCGGCTTGCTCAAAGACTAGCTCCTGGAAATGAAACGCACGGCCACCATGTCTAAGAATATCCATTTCTCCTTGGTAATCCCCACTCTCCCCTTATCCTTCTTCCTGGTATCATTAAAAACAGTGCTGCGAACTGACGGTGGTGGCGCCAGGGACGTTTAAGCTGGTGTGAATTTTACCACGCCTGGAAGGTTTCGCAAAACTTGATTCGTAATATTGCCAAGCGCGTGTTACGCTTCACAATTACTTTAGCATGAAAAAAAGAAAAGAAAAAAAAAACCTTACAGCAAAAGCGTCCAGGCTGATTTGCATATTCTGGCCGAGCATACCCACGTCGTTATTCGAATTTACATTCATTCTAATCGGAGACAGTCATTAGGCGTTTTCACATCAGCCCGATGTTTTGAAATAGCGCGCTATTTTTCTGACTTGGGACATTAAGAATATCTCGAGCTTGGATTCTTATCGGGCTGATGTGAAAACGCCTACTGAGTCTTTGCACCCACGCAGAAATGTGGAATATGCGTCCACGTAATAACTCAGCACTTCTCTAACATATCATGGCTAACACTGAGGCTTTTGACATGCGGGGATGAAGATGGGTAAAGGACAGATTTTTAACAGAAAGGCGCCAAATGTAAATTGTATCTTTTACTGAATCATCGGATCATTGTTTTTGCTTATTACCGATGAATGCGTGAGGGAATCAGAGAAATCATAAATCTTTCTTGTTGTTATACTTCTTATCATTATCATCCGGCACTACTATGGTAATAGCATAGTGACGGTCATAGTGTAAACACCGCAAAATCAAGCAAGTTTAGGGAACATCCTATTTCAATTTGTTTTGTGTCCGTGGCTTACAGTGATGAAGGTAAAGGGAAAACATTTGGCAGCTGTGTATCTACTGACAGATCCAACGAAAGCTTGTTTTTAAATGGGTATTTGTCAATGCTCTCTCTCTTACACTCTTAACTGCATTCATGAGCTGGCTCTGGTTCCATGCCTTATATCAAATGACGGATCACTGTGCTTCAGACAACAACAACAAAAAATTAAAAAAACGCGTCACCACTGCGAGGTCCTTTTCCCCATAGGCCATTATTCAAGACAGTGAACACAATCCCCACGCCTGCATTCTCGTGTGATGTTTCTTCTTTGTTCCTGAACGAACTCGGTTGGTTCCCTATTGATGTCCTAACGAGCCTGCCTGAAAGCGATATGCCCCTGACTACCACATTGCAAGGACGGATCAGTTTTTTCCCTTTCCTTTTGACAGACTGTGGCTCTCTGCCGTTGACATCAACGAGTCTCGAAGGCACACATAAATATGAGTACGTGGGGCTGAACATAGCTGCGACAGTAATATTCATAATATGCGCTTACATTATTCCGTCAACGCCGCTAATGCACGGTATCAATCAATCGACGACTTTGGGGTTGCAAATAATGCATGGGGCTGTAAAAGCCGGAAGAGGACTAAGAAGACAAAGAATTTCTCTTTCCTTATCTTCCAAAGTTATGAAGTGATATATTTTTAGCCTTTTCTTTTCCACAGGAAGAAAAAAAAAACTATTCTATTTCCATGATACAAACTGAAGGTGTGATGTTTTCATTTTGTAGATTTAATGTCGTTTTTGTGTTCTGAAGATGTCAAATTTATCACATAAAACCATACAGGCGACTGAAAGAACTCATTCTATCTTACTAATCTTCATTCTTAATCAAATATATAAAATTCTGTAAAAGAATATATCTTTAGGTGAAATGTTTACCTCATACAACTATCAAAGTATTAGTGCCTTTCATTTGCATTTCTGTCACTGTGAAAAAAACAACGATAATTATCCTATGCATACTAAAAAGGAAGAAGAAAGGTAGCTGATGAGACAAACATTATTTTGTGAGATCCAAAAGTCCACGTATTACTCCTCCATAGTGAACAAAACGCAGGACTGATTGTTCCAGAAGTTGAAATTGCTATCGACATCACAAGATTCCTTGTCAGGACCATTCCGTTTAGTATTCAAACAACATAAACAACCAACGTATTGTCTATTGTCCCTGCGTCTATGATTCCAGGGTAGGTGAACACTTTCTTTTTGGCGGGAGCTCGCAATCAGTCGCTAATGGGAGGCATTGAGCTTGAAAAGATCGGATAAAGGAAGTGTCAAATGAATGCATTCTTCATATATTTTGTTTGCATGATGAGAATGTTAACTGGAATAAAAACACAAGCACTCATTTTCCTTACGGGATAGATATGGAGACGCTTCAACAGTATAAATTAACAGCAAAAGAACTTCATAATTATCTATATTATGTATGATAACGCATAGGCCTCCGGCGTTGCAAGAGATGTAGTGGAAGGCATACACGTAGATCAATGATATGTTTTACTAATTCGATGAGATATTAATGGAGTACACGCCCGCGGCCGTTCCGCTTGCATCTTTTACGTACGAAACTGTCGATGGACTCCGGAGACACTCCTACTGTTTCTTGCTATTTGTCTTCTCTGTCGTTTATTTAACCCGTTATTTTCGTGAAATTAGGGAAATACCTCCTAGCTAGGCTTCACTGATGATGAGTGCAGGTTATCCAAAGATTGCTTTGACATAGGAAAGAAGGAAGTAATGGGAAAAAATATATGTGAAGAGAGTCTTAAAGAAATACAAAGAAGAGGGAGAGATGGAAGTATAGAAAGAGCGGTAGAGAGAGATGGAGATAGAAACAAACATACAAATAAACAGACAGAGAGACACACAGACACACTGACACACAGACAGACAGAGAAAAAAAAGAACAGCGGCTTTTGGTTTGTTTGTTTGTTTATTTGTTTGTTTGTTTGTTTTTTCAGTTAATAATATATGAATGGAAATCTGATGACCAATCCTATTGCTAGTAATCCGTTGAGGACTAGTCCCGAGTATACTCGGGCAGGTGTCCATGGGAAATGCATGTTGTAGCAAAATCAGTCCGTCCTCAACAGATTAATTCCATTCACATATCCTTTCTTTAAATCCAGGGGCAAAATTTTATCAAGAACCTTTGCTTGCCATATTAGAACTTGTTCGTACAATTGAATTGCCGCTATGGACTGCTACAATTTCACGACTATTTTCTCGCTTTCCGAGTAGAAATGAATATAATAGAGCATTGACGTGATACAATGTACATGATGTGCTTTTAAAGGTGAGGAACTATGTAAAATGATGACAAATGTGACCACCCTGCGTAACCCCATCCTCCCAATCCCTCCCCCCCAAAAAATAGACCAAGATGAATTCTCGAATTTCCGCTTTGTTTAAAAAGGAAGCTGTTAAAATTGGACTACCCTAACCCATTAAAAAAAAAAAAACTGATTGAATAAGAAAGAATTCGGAGGTTGAGCTAGATAGAAAATGGAGGATAAGAGGATTAAAGATTAGGGTCACTCAGGCGTGCTGTGAAGAAGTATACCCATGAAAACATGTTCTATTTTTTGAACGGTGAAAGCACCTCCTGTCCGAAGGAAAAAAAGATGTCATGTCATTTTTGGTTTTCTTCTAAGCCGCCAAATTTTGATAGTATGTATAGGTGGAGATGACATTACTCTCCCAGATAAGAAGAAAAAAAAAAGGAAAAATTTCAGGCAGTCAACCAAAATGACATATTAGTAAATTATAGAGAATCCAATTTGTGGCTTAAGGTGGGTTTTGAGTTGGGCAGTCACAAATGCCTTATAAACAGGTCACGAAAAACGGCATGCACTTTGGAACCCATTGTAAAAACCATGTCTGACCTCTTACATCTGGGTCAGTAAAATGAATATTCTCAGCAAGCTGTAAACTCTTTTGCTCCGTGATCAAAATGAAATATTGTGTAATATGTCGTTGCTAAGCAGGACGCTCTCTCTGTGTCGTGTCTGTAGGGGTGGTGTCATCGACGACCGGTGGGAGAGAGTATCCGATTCCCTACATTCCTCTCCTGCTCAGGTATTCTTGCACGTCCGTTGTCGTCGCATGGACAAAAGGATATTTGAAAGCAACGTTATTGCGCGCACCTGACCACGTCATTGTCCATTACAATGATCGGGTGGAGGTAGGGGCGCAGGTCTAGAAGCACGTTCCTTCCTGCGTGATTCTTCAAAATACCAATCGATGTAAACTCCTTTTGGAATGTCGCCAGGTGCCTTTGATATTTTAGGTGACACGACATTTGCTCCGGTCTTATTTTCTCCAAGAACTTACGATTAGGGTTAGGGTTCGGGTTGTGATAGGGCTTTCGGTTTAGTTTGATGTTAGGATTAGGATTAGGATTAGGATTAGGGTTAGAGTTATGTTCGTGGGTAAAATTTATGTTTGGCATAACGTGCAGATATTTCATTGGAGCAATTGTTGCAGGGGCAACTGTCATGTAACTCCGAATTTTCTGAGGGTTTCTTGCGACTAAACCGTGGTATATATCGATGCTTTATTCACGGGGAAAGATGATGAAGAATGTAAGCTGAATGCAAGTTTGGTGCACTGGGAGTATTCCTTGTGTGCTCGTTGAAAATAATGTCCATGAAATTATCTTTTTTTCTTCTTCTTCTTAATGTACTCTCTGCAACTTTGGAAGCACAGCCGCCTCAAAGGAGCGTGCCCTTATTCGCAGAAGCTATACTACATGTAAGTAGCTCCACAAGGTGCCAAATAAGATTAACACCTTGCTCATGAAGGACTTTTTTTGGTGCAACATCCTGTCGAGTCACGTGGCTCTCACAATACATCTGAGTTAGATTCAAAGTAAAGATCTGCTGTTTAGAGAGGATTGCAATCGTGCACACAGCAAGAGCGCCATTCACGCAAGAATGCATGACGCCTCAACGCGGCGACGGAATACACACGGGTTGGGGGGGGGGGGGGGTGAGAGAAGGGTGGAGGGAAAGAGACTGTTCTTTCGGTGAAACGAAATTTAACAAAAGGGAACATGGGGAAGAATAAAAGGAGAATCAATCAACAAGGTAGAGCATCTGCTAAATGATGAAACAACTCTTATAATGAAGTAAAATGGGACACGCTAAAATGATGTTGAATAATGCTCTAAGAGTCTTGCACGTTTTTACACCTTTGTAAATGACCTCGGAGTCGGCGTGTGCTCCAGAGATCGTTATCCACGTGAAATTGAGTCCTTCATATTAGTGTAAACTATTCACACTTAATGCAATGAGGGGGTGATTGTTCCTGGGAGCTTTCGTGTCCGAGTCTTCCCGCGCTTTTTGATGGGATTGACGATTGATGGATAGCACCACAACGTTCTGATCGATCACGCGCCAAGTGCGAGCGAACAAGTGAGCAGCGTGGCATGGCTCAAGCCCATTGCTTCTCCATTTCTGATTGAATTACCCTGATCAAATTGCGAGCATCTATTGGCCGAAATGAAATTAGGCAGCCCCAGAATTAATACGGGAGACGACCTCATTCGGCCAATCACTTCTAGAAGAGGTTGTGAAAACAATGCAATTTTTTGAAAGTGTGTCGCTCGCGGGCGAAGATAACTTTTGTAAGGCGTCTTTCCTCCCAAGAAGACGATAATTAGCGGGGGCATTCTCACAAGCCCTCTTCTAATGCTATCATTGCTGATAAATGGATTGCAATGGTTTAATTTGGTTCCCATCCCAGAGTTAGCAGGGTAAAGCTCCTGAATGTCAATACGTGTCTTTTTCTATGTTTAGTTCCTTCCCAAGGCTGAACGCAACGTATACGAGAAGTGAAAGTTGGAGGAAAAGTCACAAATCATGAGTGCACAGGAATAAAATGCCAACTATGATGCCATATCATCAAAAACATTTCAAATGATTATTTTGATTAATAAGGAGCTACAATTATACTCATACTGTCGCTTGAAGCCGGCTTCATCCCGACAATACGCACATGAGAGCCTTGAAACATCGGACAATTGCTGTAAGGCAAGCAGCACTAATTACGATCTTTTCAATTTTCTTCCAACATATTTCTATCGATAGAATAACTCTATAAGGTGTGAGGCTTTTCGATTAACCTGTCTTTGTGTTATTTTACGATCGTAGAAAAATGAACGAGACAACAACAATAACGACATCGAAAGTGATAGTTGGGGCTGATGTGAACTGTAGCTATTAAGCTCATTCAAAAAATATTACGTTGATAGTAGAACATAAGACGTAGAGGCATTGTCTATGAACAACCATACGATGAATGAACAACTCAGAAACAAAATTAATGAAGGCTGCTAGTAGTAAATCCATGGCAAGTAGCATGGTAGGTGTGTTTCATTTTCACTGGAGCGCGATAACGAACTGAGACAATCTGAACCGGTCATGACGGGAACTCTTCCCGGGGATAGCGGAATTTGACGTGATGCACTTCATACCTGGAGATCACCCTGAAACGAATACACACACGGCTTGTTTTGTCAGAAAACACACTTGCAAAGATCCCCTGAAAGCGCGATAATGCATCGTCTTCACACGCCATCAGCATTCAGCGCCGTGCTCAATGAGGTAAAGAAGAAAAAAAAAACAAACAGCAACAGTCGTGTAGATACACCTTTAGAGCTTTTGTTTGCTTTTGCAGACGGATACGCCAGCATGGCTTTTCCAGGGGAGTACGCCCTCAATTCCATTTCACGGTCTAGATCGCGTTTCCTGCAGTGAAAACGGAGACATTATGAACATCAGTTTTCCACCCTACTGTCTTGTTAATTTCATTTCGATCCCATCACCCACGCGATTCTGATCTTTTTCTGATGTATTCTGATTCTTAGAAAAAAAAAAATGGGGAGGTATTCATTTTCATTGAATGTTGCAATTCGAGAATGCTAATGCGTCGCTCATTTTATTGATTTTTTTTTTCTTCTCTTTTTTTTTGAGGGGGGAAGGGGAGGACTGAAGCTTGCACTATGTTCATAGGATACATTGGGCTTGTTTGCTGTGAAGAAGCCTGAAGAAATGAATTGAAAAAATGAAACAATCTGATCATATATATGTATAATAAAGTTGTATGAAATATGATAATATTATATAATGAATATAAAAAATACAGCATCATTAATATATCTAGTATGTGTGTATGTGACTGTTATTTGAGTGTGACCTAATGAAAACATGTATAATAAACACGCTGAATGTGAATTATCGGTGCAGTTGAAGGTTGGAGACTATAAGCTTTTCGATGACATAATAGGAAAAACAAACAAACAAACAAACAAACAAACAAAATTACCATTTTCTAAACACGTTGGCTGATCCAAACATTACAATGATAATACCCGTGTTTTACAGTTTCAGCAGAAAGAGCAAACTATCAGTGTCTACCCTACTGGTGTTTCCATTACATCCTCGTCGGTTTTATGCCAAAAGGGCCTTAAACCACTTCCACTGTTATGCCAAAAGGTCCTTAACGCTATAGACTTTATACACTATAAGTGCCCTTTTGGCATAACAGGGGAAGTTCTTTAAGGCCCTTTTGGCATAAGGCCGACGCTCTAATCCTTTAATCCGAAAATGAAATAAAGTTCACTATTCCGAAGGTTCTTTGTTCGGAAACACACACAATCCACATAATGTAGATTTTCGTTGTTACAAAAATGAAGTGGGTTCGTTATTCCGAAGGTTCGTTAATCCAGCGTGAAATAAGGTCCTCTATTCCGAAAGTTCGTTAAACGGAAACTGAAATAAAGTTCGTTATTCCAGTGGTCCCAGTGTTTCCCTTTTATTCTTCCAAGCACAATTATGATGTCATCAGAGGACAAATATCAGAAAGACAGGAGGAGAAGGATTGTGTGAGGTGGAGAAGGAAAAAGAGAGAAAAATAGCGAAGAGAGAGAGGGGAAAAGAAAGAAAGAAAGAAAGAAAGAAGGAAAGAAAGCTCAGAGCCGAGTTTGGTGGTCTTGTGTTTCAACCACACAGTAACCCCCGAGACTTCTCGCCCAGTATTTCCGGCTCTAATGAGCAGAGAACACGCACTGGGTGTAACCGTATCCACCACCTTACCAGCCACAAGCTATGACGCCATTTTTTAGTCTTCATAGAGCGTTTTCAGCAGCGGAAATGTATCTTCTGGTTGTGTTCGAACAATATTGCACTAAAATGCATGCTTTTCAAGCTCTTACGTAACTCCTGTTTCACATGACAATACCAAAGATGTGAGTAATCCATGTTGATTACCGTTACTTGACATCGTCATTGCAGGTACTGACATCATTTTTGTCGTCTTTGTCAATATCGACGTGACATTTTGGCGGGCTTTTTTTTTTGGGGGGGGGGGGAGTGCATTGTCATTAGTATTGACAAAACAAACGTCACTCTATCGTTCATGGCGAATGGTAACTGATGTTAAGGCAGAATTGAATATTGAATAATTTCACTATTATGATAACATACTTATATAATTGGAAAGGCGCAAACCCGGCAGTGCTATTCATCTGCAATAATACTAAATTACCGAGCCAAAATATTACCAGGAAAACAAAACAAAACGAGTTTGGAGGAGTTCAAGTGGGTTATTGAGAGTCCTTTGGCTCGGTTCTGATCTATTTCTCATGTTTTTGTCCCCCTTTTATTTCATTTTTCTAATTGAATAAGTGTTTCACCGTTTGTTTGCTGTCGTTTTATTTTTGTAAGCAAGTATGTGAACCTTTATACTTGGGAATGGAGAGGTAGATTACAACAGACCGGTCAAGTGAGTTTCATTTGATTTCCAAATTTTCACATGCCTATATCTCGTTATTGTTGGACTAGGTCAGGTACTAAATCATTTAACAGGCTACATTGTTTGCAAAGCACAGCTCTCGTTCAAATAACAGAAATCTATCAGAGTACATTCGCCACAGGAGCTATTTCGAAGCAACTACTTGCGTTCAAAGTTTTTTCTTTGTCTTCTTATTCCTTTTGTAGTCACATCAGAAGTGTACAGCCGACACTTTCTTTTCTTTTACTTTGAAATATAAGTAGTTGCTTTGGAATGCAACCGAACAGCTACGAGAGTGACAAGGAGTGAGTGTATTGGGTGTAGCGGGGAATGTGGAAATTTCAAATTGATCACGCCCTCTGGTGTTACGCATACATGACTTGGAAACACGCGGAAAGCGATGCATCAAACAATGAGAACTGTTGACCCGCTCGCTCAAGGCGCGTTTTCATTCCGATGAGGAATCGTGCCCGAGACACAACCCTTGCTTGCAAATTTCTGTCTTTCATCTCGGAGGAGGAAAAAAAAAGTCGGCTATAGGCATTATAGGGCTCATTCGTCATTGTCAACCGACTGACGCGCGGTTGTGCGCGCGTAGAATAGCAGGCAGTGCGCCCTCAGGGGAAGCGGGTAACAGCTATTGATTATCGCTCCTTTCGCTTCGGTAGGGGGCGCCCCCGCTCTCTATCATTCGACTTGTGTCTCCCGAGTATTGCAATTTGTCATCAAATTTTGTCGCAGTTGTCCCTGCAGGAGCGTAAGGGGAAATTGATTGGTTGAGCATTCAGTGTATGATGAATGGATTTACCTATCAATCGTTTATGAATATTATTTAGAATAAAAATAAAACAACCGACCTCTCTTGATATAATTTGGCACCGATGAACCCATTCTTCGATGTAGATTTCAAACAAATTGAAACTTAACTATAACAGTGAAATGAAATGACTATGCACAGGTAAACGTAATCTTACTCATGTTTCCCCAATATGTACCTTAAAGCCCAATGCGTTGCTTCACCGTTGGCAAAGGAATTTCCTTCTTTCGGAGACAAAAACAACAAGACAGATGTTCCACTGATTTCGGGTTGTTTAACTTGCATGTTTTCATCGTGTTGTATTCCTCTTCTCAACAACAATCTCTGTTTTAAGGCGAAATTTACATAAAATCAAAATAATAATTTAAAAAATTCATGTTAATTTGATGCGATCTAGGACGCGTGGATGCTCGGGTCAATAACCACAAAGAGCAACATGAAGAGGGGAAAGAGTCAATAGCCTAGCACGTCATTGACAGGAATGACTAATAACTGCACGTCCGTATGATTTTTATTGGCATAAGGAAAAACATGATGGTTTTTATACGTGCTGCATACACAATACATTATAGTGAAAGAGGAAGAGGGACAATTACGGGAATGGACAATAAAATAGATAGCTGGATAGATAATATTACATAGATAGAAAGAATAAGAAACGTGAACATATATCGTATAGAGACAGAGAGAGAGAGAGAGAGAGAGGGAGAGAGAAAAGAATGAATACCTCGTAAATTATAGTGTGGTGTAGTTTGTATGCGTCAAATGATTTCCGAGACGGAGGCGTTAAAATTTCAGGACGAGATATGGCGTTCTGATTTGGACTTACGATTACTGCTGGGAATACCCTCACGCATGATCGTGGTATCTCGCCATTGCAAAACATCGTACGAGATCTTGAAGAGGCTATAGATAGGCTCAATGCGGCGATTCCAAGGTATGCAACACACGTATCGCACACACAAAATAATATTGATAATCTGCGGAAGACAGTATTTGCCTCATCAGCCAGATCTTTACATCAGGGTACTTGGGAGACTGCATCAGAAAATTAAAAAAACACCAAAAACAAAAACAGAACGGAAATTTTCTGTTCAAATGATTCCCCTCTTTTTCAACACTACTACTTCTTCACAGTGTATAGTTAAAGTTACAAGAAGAAAGTAGTGGAGTTTAATTCATAAGTTAAAGGGGAAAATCCAGTCCAAATATAAGTTAGTCTTGTAAGAAAGAGTAAAATATTACGAGTTTAACGGTAAAATTTTGATCGAAATCAGATGAAAAATAAGAAAGTTATGACATTTTGAAGTTTTTAGAAACAGTTCTTGAACGGCAAATATGAATATGGAAATGGCAAAGTGGGCATGTCGTACCCTCACAACTTGCCATATAGTTTTTACATAAAATTTTGAAATTTCTATATTTTCATTCAAACGCAATTATGCCCGATGCTCATATCCTGATATACATAACTGATCACTATTCTGAAGTTATTCAACCAGGAAAAACATCATGTTTCAGACTTCAATGACAGAAACATTGAATTTTCGTCATTTTTTGTACACCATCAGTGGAAAATTGTGAGGTTATGACATGGTCATTTTACTCATTTGCATATTCCTCTCCACTGTACAAGAACTGTTTTGCAGAAATTAGCAACACTTCAAAATGTCATAACTTCTTTATTTTTCATCTGATTTCAGTCAAATTTTTACCGTTGAACTCGTAAGGTTTTGCTCTATTATTATCAGACTAACTTATTTTTGGACTGGATTTCCCCTTTAAAACGACACCACCATTTCCTTCAAAATGTTCCAGAACACAAGTCACTAAAATTCAGTCTTGGAAAAAAAAAGGGGAAAAAATATCCACATAGTTCTACGAATCAGTTCATCCTCGGCCGTCTCATATCTGGCAGTATATCTTTCTTTATCTTTTTGTTTTCTTTTTTTTTTCAAGTGGAAAATGCTCTAGACAGCCCTCAACATTGATCCCTCGATCTTGAAAGCGATCCCTGGCCAAAAGCACTATTACAGGCGTCCAATCAGATTACTTTCCAAAACAACAAGTGAGGGAGACATAGAGAGGAAGAGAGAGAGAGAGAGAGAGAGAGAGAGAGAGAGGAAGAGAGGTGATAAGTTCGAGCATGAGCACAGTTCATACTTGCTCTTACATTGCTGTCTTGTTTGCCGATGTTAGGTGGCATACACCCTTGAAACTCAATTTAGGTGATATACAAGCCTCAAATATCGAATGAAAGTAAGATAAAAATATGAAATCGTTTTCCCCGGCTACAAATCCTGATATGCTTAGCTGAAATCAGACACTTGTTATTGAGCTCACAAACGTCATTTTTTGAGCGATGTTCTTGGAAAATGAGCAATGTTTACTAGAGAGGGTTACTAAATGTATACTTCTGTAATCAATCATACACCCTCGCGAACAATAAAGAAAAACCGTTGGGATTGAGAAAAATATCACAACACGACGTATTGTCGTACTTCCTAACGCACTCGTTTCAATGTCTCTGGGTACATTTCATTCACTTCCCTCATGAGAAATGACGTGATACGTAACGACAGGTAGGCTTTCGGAGTTTATGATCCTTTTTCCAGTTATTGATCATCGTGAAAGAAAAGGCACAAGAAAAGAGAGATGGACATTTCAGTGAGAGAAAAACAAAATCACCGAGGTAACCATATGGGTAAACAGATTCTCACAATTAGAAACTCATGCAGGGTGAGACAGGGCAGTCGGTAACCTTTAATATACTGAAAAGAGATTGAGATGAAATAAAGTGCCTTCATTCACAAACGCCATTAAAGTCCGACTTGAAATATTAAAGAGGTTAATGAATTATTTGCAGTGCTTCCTACGTCATAGCTGGACACCCTTGATCCGTTTTTAACTGGGCTATTTTCAGGAAATACAAGAAAGATAATGAAAGCGATGACGAGTACTGACGTCATCCTTTTTAACCATGAAGGACACTATATGCAGTACAGTACTGACACACATCGTCAAAATTTTACACGTGGAATATTTGTTATATAGCACTTCAGTTTGCTTCTCAATGAAAATAATGGTCTTGTCCTTCTCTGAGTACCTTTTTTTAATGTAAAACATGCACATTGCATGAGTATAGCCTCCCAACAAGGCTGACCTTTGCCCTGTTGCGCTGCTTTGAAGTCCTATAAGGATCCTATAGGCCCTTGTGTCCTAACATCAGGTTTCTAATAGTAAGATAATGATGAACCTCTATTGACTTATGAAAGAGCATGATTCCACAAGGAATTCAAGGTTAATTTGACTTAAAAAAATGATTTTGAAATGGCTGATATATCCAAAACAAAGCGATCCTAATAAAAGGTGGGGGTCACCTTTTGTCACAATCCCTCATACTTTGTTTTTCAATGATTCAGCCATTCAAAACCGATTTTCATCAAATAAACGTTGAATTCCTCTTAGAATGGTATGCTTCTATTCCCTGAATGGTTTCGTGGTATCTTGCACAAAAAAAGAAGAAGATTAAAAGCTCAATCCTCATCTCCACCAATATGATGCAATTACTTCAGAGTTCACACCTCAAAAGTTGTACCTCCCCCCCCCCCCCCCACACACACACACAAACATGCATACATGATGTTGTTGTTGTTGTTCTTTTAGATTTGTGGAGCTGTCTGCCGGATGGGCAATTTGCTCCAAAAAATATATTTATTCAAATATTCACTTAAATTCAATTATAAAAACCTACACTACTTCTAATTATTTACAAAAATCTAATTATAATTATTCTTAATATTTACAAATGAGATATTTACAGAAGAAGAAAGGGGACAGGTTTTAGGAAAAGATGTCGCCAGCCTACTCCTGCACCGAAATGCAGGGTTACGCCATTCCCGTCGGCAACAACGGTTAGAGGACCCGCCCGCCGACGCCGGTGAAGTCTTGGCCTTTCCAGGGGGCAGGCGCCTCTAGTTGTCTTATCGGCCTATAGGTGTTATATTATCATTAGCCTAGTAGGCAGGGACAACGTGGAAGATGAGAGATGATAGAAGAATAGCGGAAAGGGTGAGGACAGAACAAAGAAAACAGACAGCTAAGGGGGTTGAGGGTGCTGAGCTCCTCTCTCTGACATAGGGTCAGCACGTTACCAGAGACAAGCAAACACATATACGCACACAGACGCATACACGCGCACACAAAGCCCACTTGCGCAACGATTGCCTCCAAGGGAATTTTTAGATCACGTGGTCAACTTGCAGGTAACAAAAGATGACGTTGCTGGAGCTCACACAATTGTCGATAAGAACGAGGGCAATTTTTTGAATCAGCGGAACATCGAAAGAGAAGCTGCTTCTAGTGCTACGTGACAGATGAAATTGAGAGGCTTATGTCCCTCCGTACACAAAACCCATTCTCTTTGATATGCGACACTCCATTCTATTCACTCCAAACGGTATAATGACATTTTGAGGAAGCGAAGGCATAGTGCCAGGTGTGGGGATGGTCGCGTTCCGTATCACGACAGAATGCATTCAAATAATATGGCTTTCCACGTCTAGTGTTGTAACCCTAACGACGTCGGTTCTCGCGGGAATCGATCAGCCTCCTCGAATGAATGTCGGATGCTGTTATAGCTAATCCACTTTATGGCGCAGGGCTGATATGAATCGCTTCACAGCTGATACCGCGCTCAGACACCTCTTTCTATTTGCTTACTTTTTTCTTCTTCTTTATAGAATGTTACAGAAGTTCGCATTTGCGAAAGACTTCCCCCTCTCCCCCCCCCCCCCCTCCCCATTCACTTTCCGTCAAAGAAGGAGAAAAATCCTTGTTCGTGGCCCTGCAAGGCATAAATCGCTGATGAAGAGTAGCGGCGTGTCATCTCACTTATGATCTGTATACCAGCCTACCGAACTTTCTTGTAATTAGAGAAGCACTTGCCGCTTTACCCCCGAATCGTCCATTAGGCCTCAATTTATTCAGTTGTATAGAGCAGGAGGACGTTGACTTTTGATGAAAAAAAAATGAATGAAAAAGGTCTTGGAATTGCACCCTTGTCTAGATAGTGAGATGACGCGAGGATTCAATAAATCAATACGTTCGAGCTGATGTTTACGAAAAAGACCACCTGAATCTTCCCACATCTGCTTCCTAAGCGTTATATTTTCTTTTTTATTCGTAGGATCACCTTCCCTGAGTAGCCTATGCCCCCAATGAATGAAATTAAAACCTACATCATAAAAAAAATCGCAAAAACAGAGTGACAAAACACAAAGTACTAATTTAAAACATTGCTCTGACCAAGGAGACGCTATGACGGCAATGAAAATGATTATCACCACGGGGGGAATTCGGTGATTTTTAAGTGCAATTCGGTATTATGTTTCAGTTAAATTTACGTTAATACAATGTACATGATTGTAAATGATTGTTAATTATAACTGATCTCCAATGATTATAAACGATTTCATAGATCTTCCATACATTTTTATGATAGCATGAAATCAATTAGAAAAACACGCATCCTTATCATCAAATCATTGCAATCTTCAAATTTATAATCAAAATATCTTCCTGGTTAAAGGGTTGCTGAATTGCCTATAACAGAAAACAAATAGGAAACAAAAGACGTGATGCTTTCATCGCCTGTCCTGATTGAGTGTGTGATTTCGACCAACTTCATATTCTTGGAAAATGAGAGATTTTAAGATGCTATAACTTTCTTATTTCATACCAGAATTTAATTCTATTTGATTGATATTATCCTGTTTAGCTATTCAACTCAAATGCAAGAACAAAATACAAAAATTAACGCGTTCAAACGTTCACAAACGAAGCTGAGTACACTGAAACAAGAAAATATGGACCTTTCTAGGCATTTGAAACGTCCTGCAGGTTAATCTGAATTGCAGGCGTCAAGAATACGATGTGAAACGCGCGCGCTCACAAGTCTTTACGGTCTAGAAATATCCGCAATACGGACGACATATATACATGATTATTTTACGTTAAAGGTCGAATGCACATGTGTCGACCGGAGACAAAACCGCTCATTACTGCGGATGTATACATACAAAGAGTTCCTTTCCAAACGGTGCTAAATCCGCTTTTGACGGTATGGAGAAAAAAAATGGATTTTTATTTCACATGATTCCAAAGTGTTTCTGGGCAATGACTTCCGTGCAATGTTCTATAATTTTACACTATAATGAGATGAAGAAAATGTGCCTCAGGAAAATCTACGTGTATAAGGTTCGGTATCCGCATCCTAAGGTGCATGAAATAGCGTAAGATTAAAGTATTACCCCTTTCGCTACCTGCAGAATGAGCAAAACGACTTAGTCCTGCTCAAGAGTTAAAGAAACATTTAAAAATATATATAGCCTGACTGGTCTGACTCTGGGGTCAAAGAGTGGTCAAGCCTGTATACTGGTTCGTGATTGGATCCTGCTGGATTTAGCTCCTTTTGGAACAAAACTGATTTATCGTTGCCTGATTTTCTTCCCCTTTCCCCCACAAGAATTTCAGTACTCTAAGAGTTTAGTAATAGAGACTATTTACAATTATAACATTTTTGTCAAAAAGTCCAATTTGATGAAAAGTGAATTAAAGGGATGGTACAGTTTCGGTTGACGTGGGGCTAGAAGTTTCCGACATTTTTTGATGATGATTTTTTTTTTTTCAGATAATCAGAAACCTTTTATGAAGTATAAAAGAGCATCTACTTCTGAGATGAATTTGAAGTTTACTAATTTGATGAAAATCGGTTTTGAAATGGCTGAGACATTCAAAATAAAGCAATCCTAATAAAAGGTGGGACCCACCTTTTATTAAGATCGCTTTGTTTTACTTTGTTTTTGGACATCTAAGCCACTTCAAAACCGATTTTCATCAAATAAACTTGAATTCCTCGTAGAATTGTATGCTTTTACCATTTCATGAAGTGGTTTCTAGGTATTTCGCAAGAAGTTAAAAGCTAAATTCTCACCTCAGCCAATACTATACCATCTCTTTAAGCACTTTTTGAAAAAGGAATTTGTGACCCATCGAAAAGGTGCAATAAACGACAGTTCAGCGCTGTTGGCAGGCGTGAGAGGGTTTTGAAACCTTTTGCAGCGCAGTCACACCTAAGCGCGCATTCAGAAGTGATTATACTATGGGGTATCCAAAAAACAATTGGAAAATTGAAACAAAAAACACATTCTATGATAATGATGATTCATGACAAGGCTCCAGATAGATTTCCCATAAACGTGCAGAGTTTTGATGTAAATTAATATTTCATGGCATACCATCGTCCTGTCAATGACGTGGGTGGGACTATCGTGGGGCCTACTGGCTAATTCACTGCCTCAAGCGACAGTAACCCAGGATGCTCAGATCCCATCAAATTTGAAGGGTGGCCGCGGAAGCTCTGAACGTAACAAAACGCTGAGTAGGCGGTCAGTGCATGCTTGAAACCGTGTGTCGCTGGAGGCGTTTTAAGGCCGGGCAAAGGACCACACTCCAGATGGAACCAAATTATCACCTAAAAATATGAATCATGACTGACCTTTCATATAGGGTTACTATAGATCGAAATGTCGTCTCACAGATTGGCCAACGATTGGCCAACATTTGAAAAAAAAAAGTGTTGCTTACTGGCGACTTATATGAGCTTCTTTATATCTGATGTCCTTCTCTTTAAAACTGACCACAAGATTGAAAACAACCATTACACTGAATCGTAGCGTGATACATGTCGACATCTTCATGTCTCCCTCACAGAGCCTAGACCTAACAGTATTGCTGTTAGACCCCCAACAGTTTTAGCTGTTATATCATCAATGGCGCATGTATAGGCTTTAAGTACGAGTTGTTCGGGCCACGTTCATGATGACGATGATGATGATGGTGATGACGATGATGATGATGATGATGATGACGACGATAATGTTGATGATGGTGATGAAGATGATGATGATGATGATTATCATTATTAGTATCATTAATATTACCTAACGTAGGAATTCACATTTGTAAAGTAAAAGAGGTATCCCTACGCCGGATGAGGTACAATCAGACAATGAATGCCCTACGCTTTTCTGACAGGAATAAAAAGTCTTTCGTTTATCAAATAATGAAGTGAGAGTCATTAGCCTAAATTTTCACGCAAGCCAGATCTCATAATGGCAGTACACGTTGGAAATGATCCATGATTGTTCGACAATAAATATTGCAAACAATTCGCACTATAGCCATAATGATTCGCCATTCTGGACCTCGCCATTCTTTCTTATCAATGGGAACTTGAAATTAATGAATACCTAAAAGGATAATGTTGCGTTTCAGCGAACAAAGACATGAAAGAGAGAGGGAAAACCAAAATAGGAGAGTTCTGAAACTTGATTTTAAGGACTGTTCACGTTTTCGTTTCCTTTGTTTTGTTGTCTTTTTTCAGTTTTTGGTATTTGTCTTTTGTTGTTCGGAAAAGTGGATTACACTTAACATAACGTGGGAGATTGGGTTTGAAGCAGAACATTGGTGTTAAAGTGTAACTCAGTCAAAATTCGGTCGTGGGTGGTACAAAAACGCAATGAAACGAAAACAAATTAACTCAAATTGTTAGGTTCTAGAGCGCCGTCTCTTTTGATGAAGTTAGTCGGACCTGCACTCTGCACCAGTGCGTTTTCTAATAGCAGCTAGCAACATACTAGCGTCTCTGTCCTTTCCCGTAATATTGAATGAAACATGCGGTGTAACCCCTCTGACGGGCTGATGGGATTGCCACTCGCATACATGAAACTTTTATGGATCAGCCAAGAAATAGTTTACCACGTTTAAAAGTCCGACATTCTACTGGTGTTTAATGCATGGCATGGGGGCATATACTGCGAGATTACAAGCGTGCGCCGCGACGCATTTTGAACATTTACCTGTTTACTCTAATGACCTTCATAAACTTTATTCTCGTTGAGCATCCGTCCTCAGTCGTCAGTGTGCTTTCTATCCAGAAGGAGGCAACAAAAGTGGTGCTAATACAAAGTATCTACCCCCTCGGGGTATAAGAAGGTATAGAATCGTGAATAGAGAGTGATTCTTAAAAGCATCTGTCAGTCGGATGGGAATTATGTCCACACCAATACGTGACACGCGAAGCTTGATATTCACAATTCTAACAAGAAAAAGCCCATAATTTCGTGACGATAGCCTATCGTTAGTCAGTTTCTATGCAGAGTTCATGCGCACTTCTGTGACAGTGATGCTTCGAATGTACTGACAGCTTGGGTTCAGTTTGACGGTTACAGTTTGTTATTCCGAAAATGAAATAAGGTTCGATATTACGAAGGTTCCTTAATCCGATAACAACATAAGGGTCGTTAGTACATTTTACATTTCCAGATTAAGGAACCGTATTTCTTTTTCGGATTAACGAACCTTAGGTAACCTCATTGGGTTTTTTTCGGAATTACGAACCTTCAGAATAACGAACTTTCTGAGAAACGCCACAAGTATTCGGATTAAAGAACCCTTGTTTGTTTGTTTGTATCTATTTCCGAAACACATAGAAAAATAGATAAAATATCAAAATCATGTTCATCAAAATAAGATACGGAGGATGGCCGATGTCAGTAATCTTATTAGAATATATCGCTGTTCTTCCTTGGGGTCCTTCCTTGCTTGCGCACAAGGAAATTGTGTGTTTCGGAATAACGGACCTTATTCCATTTTAAGAATGGTTGACAATCATTATACAAGAGGAGAACGCCCGTGTGTTTTTGAATTTGTTATGCTAGCGATTTACATCCTTCCAATCGTAACAAGAAATTTATCATCAGACGCAAGAGACCCTCTGTATTTCAAGCTGGTTTTTTTTTTCGCCACAGACCGTGCTTTCAATTTAATTTTGATTTTATTTTCTTTGCTATTTTTCGATTTTGTTGAGACACTAATTAATTCATAACTTCTGCTTTGGAGATAGGTGAACTAAAACAACAGGGTGGCTGGATTGGTATAAGTACGTAACTCGTTAACAAATAATCCAGATTATGTAGATTATGGATTATGCCAACTACGTCCTCATCCCAAATGTCATTTCAGCGCACACACTTCTTTTTTCCTTTTTAGAGACACAACAACTCGTGGACTCAAGAAAATAAAATCGTGATGAAAACAAAACACACACACAGAAAGAAATTAAACAAATGATTCCCAATAAGGCTGCAGTTGTGATATGAACCTGTGCTAACGCCATATACGCTGGATGTCTAGGCACCCCACGAACTGTTTAAAGGTCAAATAATGCTAGATATGGAAGAGTATGTCAAAGATACCGCCGATGACATCAGAGGATGTCAAGCTCGTCACACCTCGTGGTCCACTTGACTCACATCTAGTCATTCATTCTATTCATTCATTCATCCATCCACTGATTCATTCATTCATTCATTCATTCATTCATTCATTCATTCATTCATTCATTCATTCATTCATTCATTCATTCATCCATTCATTCATTCATTCATCCATTCATTCATTCGTTGTTCCAGTGTTGCGTGGAGCAGGGATATCTAGGTATAGGTGGACATGCATGGAAATTCTGGCCTTAAGTGTTAACACGTTGATCACTTATTGTCGCAGATATTGCAGTAAAACAAAACACAAATTTTCATGGCTGGAAAATGAGAAGATCGGGAGTTATGCAAATAATTTGGTGGTATATAAACTTTTTAAAGTACCTCCTTTTCAGATGTTTAACAACAAATATCTTTGACTTGTTTTGTTGAAATAAGTACACTTACTTCAGCTACACCTCTAAGCATTTTATAGATAACCACTTAACTGATTCCCCAAATTTGGACCCGTGCTATGAAATATATTTTGTGCTTGAAATGTGCGAGGTAAAGGTTCGTTGAATTCGTTAGGCCATCTAAGAGGGTATTTATGAGCATTGGTACTTCTACAAAATATACCATTACATACTTTTGATAGCTCCATGTCCCTGTCGAACAGATAAGTGTAGCTGATAAAAGAATAGGTATCTAACCTTGAGAATTTTGTTATTAAAGAAACAATATTGATCAATTCCACCTCATGGTTATAAATAAACTTTATTTCGCATAGCCCTTTACTGAAGTATTGATGAGTATTTTCCCTTCGCATGGCTATTGTAATTTACATAATTATGGTAATATAGGACTATGATTATCTAAAAATCCAGATAACTACTACTAAACACCTTATCTGCCTGTCACCGTTATCAGAGTTTCTGAGTTTAGTATTATTTCTCAAGTCGAATGTTGTTTTGTGTGATTGTGCGATTTGTTTCTTTTGTATATTACCTGGGACAACTGTATAATGTGCCATTTGAAGAAAAAGAAAACAACAACTTTATTGCCTGAATAATTCGATAATTAAAATAATCGATATCAGGCCATCATAGGGTTCCGAGGTAGCCGATGTCAATCTTTTGCAGAAACATTAATAGTTGTTTGTCGCGGAAAATCAATCTATTAAAGATTTCGCGCAAAACGTGGCACTTTTACCCTAGTCTTCTCCAAGGCTACAATAATAAAATAACAAGGTGGAGTGAAAACGCCGCGATAGGAGATTAGCTGTAGCATTCTGAATTTCGCGGAGATGTAAGGTGTAACCACATGGCAATTGTAGACTAGTTTGGGCAAGTGAGCCTCTTCAAAAATACGGATACAATGGCAAGAAGGTTAAAGCCACTATTTACCGTTTGCAGATGAAAATGTCGTTTAATGCTTAAAAATAAAACTTTAGTTATGAAATGTGCCATAGAGATGAAAAAAAAAACTAATGTAAAATGTTAATCAGTACAGTCAATGTTGAATATTGTTATCATAGATATGCAAAATGTGAACAACAGTTTTATCAAAATCCCTCGAAGGAACCGTCTACAGTTACGGCGTATCGAGAAAATTAGTGATATTTGTTTATATTTGTGGCTTTACTGCCAAATTTTTATATGGTGGGATGTTTTGTGATACAACTGAACTATTTCATTATGCGCATCAAATATGATAACTCAAACATCTTTTAATCACTTCTTCCAATGGCAAACAGTGTTTTTAAGTTAGGGGCAAGAAAGTGAGAGAGAAAGAGAGACGAAAAGATATATATTGGAGAATGTGTTTAGTTTTCACAAATGCAAGTTAAGTGAAAATATTTTATGACACATGATCAATAAAAGTTATGACGATAAAAAATAACAATACTGATAACAGTAATAATGATAATGAACATGGTGGTGATAAGTAGATTATATAGAATAGGTGAAAACAAAGTTGCGTGTGTACAACATTCCATTCATAGAACGATATGAATAGTATATCACCATTGCTAATAAACAAATAACAAGAAAAAGAAAAGATAATTCGGAAAGGAGAATTCAGAGGGCTGCTAACCAAATGACAGAAACGAAAGTATCCCATGTGACACAAAAAGGAACTAGAGAATACGGCATGATATCCCACTCGTTGAATTTTATTAGCGGCACTATGTCAAGTTGTGAGCCCAGAGGAGTTGAGTTACAAAGTGGAACCACTTGAATTTTTAATAGGCGCTTAAGGGGTTTCACACAGACACGACCGACACCGTCACGCTGTCACGAGTGGGACCCGTATCGAGTGGGCCCACTTGAGTTTCTAGAAAATAATGTTCCATCCCGCCAATGATGAGAGGTGACAAACTGCTGGGAGGAATTAGGGAAGTGTGTGTGTCTGTGTGTGTGTGGGGAGGGGTGTAGAGAGTGTGTGTGTGCGTGTGAAGGCATATGTGTGTTTGTGCGCTTTGTATTGTGTGTGTGTTCCCAAGTGTGCTTGCATGAATAGAAAGAAAAATCGATGCTTCTTTCCCATCCTTTATTTTTTGGCCGCATCGGTCTCTCCGAAGACTAGTTCCAATTTCAGCGCCTAAAAACAGCCCTGCGAATTAATGTTGAATGCAACTCTCTCCCATGTCGCCAACATTTACACTTTAATTGGGCCATAGCAGGAAGAGAACCGAATAAAACAAAATCTGGTTGGCTCGTTTTACCCGTGCATTCACCTCGACCTTCTTTACAGGTTTTCCAGGTAGAGAACCAACTAAGAATCAGACAACCAGCCATACTTCCCCACAATTTGAGAACTTTTCGCCCCATTAACATGGTGGCACTATAATAGATGTGAAGAGATATATTGCTAAATGGGCTAGACGCAATTTCTAAATATCTTAAAGTAAGTCCATGATTTTAAACCTTTCAGTGACACCTTACTTGCAACATTTTTAACAATTATTATTTTGATAATGTAAGATTATATTATGTTATGGTATAGTTTATGATGGTATATTGTATGGCACTTTGTAAACTATGTATTAAGCGCGCTAAAATGTATTCTACTGTTACCATTATTATTGTCATTATTATTACTGTCATTAGTACTGCTACTACCCAAGCTTTTTTTAAATAAAAGAGATCACATATTATCATGATTTTTTTGTGTGATTTTCTTTTGTTTGTTTGTTGTTGTTGTGTTTTTGTTTTTTTTTTTTGGGGGGGAGCTTGAATCGGAAAGATCGAAATTTAAAAAGAATGGAGTTAGCTTGTTTGGCGATAATAATCTTCATGTATATATATATATATATATATATATATATATATATATATATATGCATATATATAAGTTGTCATAGAATTGTAAGGAGGGCGGGGAGAGACGCGGCAGTTTGAGTCATGATGAATTGATGCATGCGAGTGGTGATGGCGTGGTGCCGGGAGGATTCGGGCGCCGATACCCGATCTAGCACGTACAAGGATCCAGTTCGTGAGCAGATTGCACATCAGCTTTGTAACTCCCACCCTGCAAAACTCCAAGCGCCAATTGACAGTAAGCTGCTTTATGCAGACTTCATTATCTTAATTCATATCTCAGGTTTAAGAAAAAGAACGGAGTAAAAAAAAAAGAGAGGGATGGCGAAATAGGATGACTCTACATTCGGCAACGACAAGTACCTATGGCAAAATGATGGGGCATGGGACAATTTCTTTTTAAGTGCAGTTTTTTTCAGTGACATATGGTGTTTTTTTTTAAGTCAAACTCTATCTTCAAAAACACTCATTTAGAAGAGAATTTAACATTCTACGGAGGCAATTCAATCTTGACATTGATTTCTTTTTTAGCTAAAACAAAATAGGTCATGAATTTTACATTAAGTCACGTCTGTTGTCACGCGCTTGGAATTATCAGGCACCATTCAAAGAACAAAATTAACATGTTCAATCAATACTCAATTCGTAAAGTTTTAAATTCTAAAGTTCTTGAAGTTTCTGGAACTGGGTATGAGGCTGTTCCTTTATGATACTTTCAATTCATGACAAATACAAAAATTCTTACATTTCGTTTGCTCATTAACGACGTGTCACATGACTATAACCATGAAATTGATATCAAATCATAATATATCATTATTTCTCAATAATCTTGACTGGAGTCGACCGTTTCCGATGAGCGTACGTTTCGATGCACATTTTCGCTGACACGTGGCTGACGGGCGGTTTTCGTGGTTTTCGAATGTACCGCGGTGTGCAGCGAATGCAGATTGATTCAAATGGACGACGCGTGTTTTCCCGCGCTACTGAATCTTTAAATGAAAGGGGGAGGCAGACTACCGTGTGTCCTGGATCGATTATCATGAAAATTTAATTAGACGGCTTTTCGAAGTCACGTCCTTCCTCTCTCCCTGTAGGATACACAAGAAGATCACGAAGGTTTCTTTTACTATTTAGATATCCACCCTGAGGTCATAGTTGTAGTTGAATGGAACAATATGAATAATTGCCGACAAAAGTGTAATTACATCGATCATCAAAGAAGGAGTTCAGGAAATCTCTTCTGAGAAAGTCCATTCTATCTCACGTGACACGAAGTGTCTAGCTCACTGATCCTAAAGAATTCTTGTCACTGATTCTACTAAGAGACATCTTAAAGTTTTTCTTTGCTACACAGCGTTCATGGTCAATATAGGTGTCTTTAGCGCATATTACCCCAAAAGTGTGGGTGGTTTACAACATTAAAAGTGCATGATCTCCGAGGGACCATCGTAAATTATTCATTTCCAGCAAATACATAATGCGCCCAAGTGCACTTTTATTACACCTAGCCCGAAGGCCGCAGTGAAATAGAATTGCATGAGAAGTAATTATGTATTTTGCTGAGCGTAGAGCGCGGAAAGTTGCATGCACAATTAAACTTCATTGTAGGTATCTAAAAGGAAATGGCAAAATACGTGTACTAAAAAATTCTTATGTCAAGAGTCGTGGCTGAGGTCTATGTAATAGAATCTATGAATGTCATTGAACTGTCCTATCTGTCCTACGCAGTCTATATTGTGTGTATGGTATACACTCAGCGAAAAAAAAGAAGAAGAAAGAAAGTAAACACTTTTTCGAGTTGATATTCATCACAGAAGATGTCGATGAAAGCCAATGCATTATATACCATATTAAAGATAATTTAATTGGCTGTCAAGCTAGTAGCTTAAAATAAAGGGAAACTTTACGCATGAGTGAACACATTCCTTTTTGCCCTCCAAGGCACAAAAGTGAACATTGCAAAATTTGATATGTATTTCATTTGGCAATACATTTCAAGATAACAACGACAAAAAAAAAAAAAAAACATTTAACACAATGAAAGATACGAATGAAATAGCAAAAACAAGTTTTTGTTCTCTTTATCTCTTTATAACCTAAAACAAAAACAAAGTGGGAAACTGAAGGAGGAAACTGAGAATTTTCGGTCAGCTTTACTAGTTCAAACGACATAGGGAGTAATGGCTTAAAGATGATTAAATAAACATAATTTCTTTATTTCACTCTTTCATTTAGCGTTTTTAAGAATTCATGAGGTGTATTTAAAACCCAAATATTATTTACAATTTTCCTAACTGAAAACAGATTTAATTTCTACCATTTTTGTTGTTATTGCTCGTCTCATATTTTCATTTGAATTTGGATTTGACCCAAGATTCTTCATTTTTATCCCTTATTTTTGGCCTTTATTGATATGTTGTGCTTCAAAGATATTAGAGAGATCAGAGATTTATTTTTGCAACTTAATTCATGTATCTTATTGTGTAAAATTTGTCTTTTGTTCTTATTGTTATTATAGAAGAGCACTGACAAATTGTTCATTTTTGCAACTGTTACTTTTGTGCCTTGAAAGAGAAAAACAAAGGTGTTCACTCATGCTTAAAGTTTCCTTTTTTATTGACCTACCAAGTTGAAAGCCAATTAAATTACCTTCAATATGGCATATAATACATTAACCTTTACCCAAAAATTCTATGAGAAATATAAAGTTGAAAAAGTGTTAACCTTCTTTCTTGTTTTGGTGAGTGATATTTTGAATATATATATATATATATATATATATATATATACATATACATATATATATATATAAATGTGTGTGTGTGTGTGTGTGTGTGTGTGTGTGTGTGTGTGTCATAAGGCTGTTTGCTGTGACTATTTAATATTTCTGGAGTGATCACTTCTTTGCGTCTATACAGTCTCGTGTAAAATGCTGTTATTATTATATTCATCCACGTTGCTTTGACAAAAAATGGGAAAATTTGTTGCTTTATGATAGATTCAAACACAGATTTAAAAGAGAAAAAAAAAATTAAATGATGTCTATGGACAATAATTTCTCCTAAATTTTGAATATATTCGAATTAATTCCTATTTATGTTATCTTGTAAGGAGCAGGCAGAAATTTAAAACCTCAATTTCAAACCAAATGTTATTTCATTTTTTTTTTTTTAATTTGGAATAACATTCCAAATTTTTACCATCTTTGTTACCATTGCTTCTTCTCTTTTGTCTTTTGAAAATGGATTTGACAGAAGATTCTTCATTCTCTTCCATTATTCTTTCCATTTCTTTATCTTTGGAGGGTTATAGAGACATAGAGATCAGAGGATGATTTTTGCAAATCAACTTGCATTTCTTATTGTGTTGAATTTGTCTTTTATTCTCATTGTTATAATTATGGAAGAGCATATTCGCGTTAGTAACAACTTGTCCGTTTTTGCAATTTTTACCTTGTGCCATGAAAGAGAGAAACGAATGTATTCACTCATGCATAAAAATTCCCTTTTTATTAACCTACCAGGTTGATAGCCAATTAAATTTCCTTTAATAATAACATGGTATATAAAACATTAATATTAGGCATATAATCTTTGAGAAAGAAATCTTGAAAAAGTTTTTAACCAAACGGATTGCAATATGCTTTGGGAAAAATAATCAATTTAAAGGGGATGGCTAGTAACCGATCAGTGGGAATCAGTGGGAATGCTGGGGGATGATTGTTCCAATCCTTGTGGGATTCATTTAAGAGTACATTATATGTCTATTGTTGTGTGAACATTTTTTTTGCTTCAGAACGGTCTCATATTCAAGTAATGTGCAGATTAATGCCCCGTCACTGACCAGGCACGCTAACCTGGAAACCCCACAAGGATTGGAACAATCATCCCTCAGCATTCCCACTGATTCCCACTGATCAGTTACTAGCCATCCCCTTTAAGGTGTCAACAATAAAAAGCAGTGCTTGTGAAAGAACTTCAACTTTCTTATTTTACAAAAGTAAAATATTAAATAATCAAATATGAGGCAAAATGACAAAAAGAATGTAGAACAAAAAGACGCACATAGCAACATGACATGATTGTAAATGTCAATATTAATGCGTACAAACTGCCAATGGGGAATTTCAGAAAAGAGATCAAGAAAGTGCGTAGGGCGAATTTGTGATCCAATCCACTTGTAAAGCTAGTTGTAAAGCTGATAGAACATACATTTAATGATCTACGGATGATACTTTTTGAAATTGCCGTTAAGTAGTTAAGACTTACTTCCTCGTTAGGACTAAAAAAGAAATCTTAAAAAAAGCCACCAGGGGTTCCTACCATTGTTTTTTTTTTTGAATGACAGAGAAGGTTTAATTGAAAGTTTAGCATGACATGATTAGTACAGGTATTTTAGCAGTTGAGACATGCAATCTGCACCATTGTCCTGTGAGAATGATAATTTTAAAAAAAAAGGCAAAGTGCTAAAATACTTGCATTTCGAAATTATCCTTGGAATGTACTTTCATAGTTTTCCTCGTATTTCGCCATTCATATGATAAATACTCATTCGAATTTCACTCCTTTCCAGCCATTTACCCGCTGATAAGTAAGTTTAGCATGATCTGTTTTTTTTTTTTTAGGGGGGGGAGGAGGGGGTGGTATTTCAATTGTTCTGTGTTAAGATTAACACCCTGTTTGAAATCAATTCCTCTGAGACACTCATCAAGACGGTGGAACTGTCCTTCTTAAATCGGTCACAATTCGTTATTCAAAAGTTTTGCTATTTCAGTGGTTCATAATTCCAAAATTGAAATAAGGTTCGTTGTTCTGGAGGTTCATTAATTCAACAACGAGTATAAAGTACGTGATTTCAGAGGTTCGTATTGGAGAAGACATCCACCCAAATAATGTATAAACTTCAAATCAAAAAGAAAAATATTTCCTACAGACTGATACAAAAATGACAACAATGGGATAATAAAGAAGGATGATGACATTTTTTAATTTCATACTTTTTCTGAAAACATTTCTTGACTAGTCCTTATGAATATTTAAATGAGCGAATTGATGATGTCATACCCTCACAAATTTTCAGGTATCTTATAAACGACATTCGGAAAAAAAAACATTAGCTAAGACAAATAAAACCATGTTCCTCTTCCAAGTTAGATCGGTTTTAACAATTAATATTTTACATTTTTGGTAGTTTTAAGACAAGTATTATGTTTTATACAGCTGGAATATGAGATTTCTGTCATTTTTTTATATGAAGTGAATAAGAAATTGTGAGAGCATGACATTGTCAACTTGCTGATTTGAATATTCATAAGGACTGGTAAAGAAATGTTTTCAGAAAAAAATGTGAAATTTCATAGTGTCATATCTTCCTTATTTCTCATCCAATATTTGTCATGTTTGTATCGTTCTGTAGGGAATATTCTTTTCTTTCTTTTGAGTTTTTTTTTGAGGTGGATTTCCTCTTAAAGTACGCGGATTTTTCTTCTTCTTTTTTCATCTAGGGACTAACGAACCATATTTCATAACTTACCTTCAGAATAACGAATATCACCCCTTAAACTTCACTACTACTCTGACCTACAGGAGCAGGTCATCCCCTACAGTGCAATTTGTTCCATTTACCTACCTGGCTTCTGGGGCGTAAAATTGCAAGGACGTAGACCTCCCTTACGGACAAGAAAGAATGAAAATCACTTCACCGTGGAATGGTATGTCTTGCTGGGTGTATACCAGTCATAATGAGCTAGCAGTCCATACCATCAGCCGAGTTGAAAAGAGACAAGTACACTCTAGAATGGTGCTTTAATCATGATTTGGGGACGCTTCTATTAAAACGTCTTCCTATTTCTCTTAACCCTTTGCGTATTTTGAGTGGCAATTGGCGGAGAAAGCCCTGATATAGCTTTGTACAGAATTGTCCAAAGTCCCTGGACCGAAAGGGTTAACTTGTGAGAAAGCATGAAAGTGATGGTAAATACCTCTTGTCGTGCTGACATCTAGCCGTCTATGCTTGCATGCATGATATTTCCCCCAAAGTGCATAAAAATATCCTAGCGTCCCCTATACATTTCTTGAAATCCTTTACACACTCTTCCCTTCAAGTCTAATAACTTTTGAAAGGATAACTCTAATGCTTTGAAATTTGGCATTAATCATGGATAGAATGTGTTGATAGAACATGCTCAAATTCAACTTAATCTGATAATCCCTTCATTGTTGTTGCTCCAGTGGTTTACATCCTGTGTTTTGTCCCCTTCATTGCACAGCTGGCATGGCTCGGTAAAGATTAAGTACTTGAATAGTCCCTGTACTTCCGAGCCTCTTTTCTCAGCTCGCATTTTCCTAGAGTGTGCACTTTCTTCCTAGTATGTAGATAAGTTACAGGAGTCCATTTGATATGAGTTACACATCATTTTAAAGCTTAGAGTCTGTTCTTCAAGAATGTGTCCTCAACTAAAAGCCCATGTCCGGCGACTTTTTGTCTGTTTTGTGATGCAGGGTCACATATAGAGTCATTCAGTCAATATGATATACAATGATGTTAAAATCATTGAAGACCATAGGGGAACTTTACTAAGCCACATTGTCTGTAATTTGTACTATGTTTACACTATTTTTGTGTACAGAGGAAATCATGAACAATACCAAATAAAGAAAGGGAATTCCTTGCTCGTGCTAGCAATCTTGACGTCATTTACAAACACATCTGCCGTTAAGAATTGGTCAGTATATTTTGTTAAATATATTACATTCTATTTGTTTTCTATTTCATTTGACATGGTTTCAGTATCACCTTTGCATTTGTGGATGATTGCAACGCCGTGTGAAATAGTCGATTCTGTAGGGGCAAGAGAACGTGAAGAATAATGTTTGTTGGGTTTTATTATTGATGTATCTTTTTAACATTTCTTTATTTGTACTATCATGGAATACTGCCGTTCTTAATCACCTACCTTTTTCAACTGTTAGATTCAATCAATTCTGAATAACTTTGTTCAACTGTCTTTGTGTTACATTTTTATATAAGAGAGGAAATGTTGACATAAAAATCAATCAATCAATATAAAGTGAACAGCAAATTAAAAAAAAAGAATGTGAATGGGTAAAGCCATTGTGTTTGCTATTAATGTTTTGCCGTCTTCTTAAGATGTAGAACAAGTAGAACGCATATAATTATTGTAAGTGTGAATGTAATTGTGCGTGTGAATTTTCCCTTTCAGCTATCATAACTATAGCCTTTTCTCTCTCTCTCTCTCTCTCTTTGTTTGATAACACTTTCTTCAACGCTGATACAAGAAGTCATCAGGCTTATGAAATTTGCCTTAAACAGGAAGGAAGAGGTTAGAAATGTACGAACCTCAAGATGATTCTTGTCAATGGTTCTGAAAAAAAAGCCTTCCAACCAACGTCGATCTGTCACCGTCTTCTTTGAAAGTAGATTTCTGATATGAATAGATGTTTCTTTTCTTTCTCGAGGGCCCACAGAATTTCGATGTAAATGCAATCCAAAAAGGGGTGAAAACGAATGGCCTCGCAGGTACATGTCAAAGGGAAATCGCGAGAAAAAAAAAACAAAACAAAAACGTGAACCCTTAAGCTTACCGTCACTTAACTCAGAAATTATCTTTGCCGACTGAGCACGTTTGCTTGACTGATGAGGCGGGAGTTAATGGTAAAACCTGCTATCGGAGCCAGGTTAAAGGGAAGAAAAAGTGCCCCGCCGAGGAAAGTATGTTTTTGTGAAGTTCTCACCTCTCCCTGGTGAACAATGAAATCATTTGGAAGGGAATCAAATATTCACTGATTGGAAAGGCAGAGAAATAGGAAACTACGGGGAAAAAAGAGGGAGAGAGGAAGCATAGAGAAGGGAAAGATATATTTGAAAAAAAGGCAGAGAGAGAGAGAGAGAGAGATAGGGAGAGAGGGGGAGGAGAGGAGGGGGGGGGGGGGGAGAAAAGGGAATATAGTGACAGCCGCTGGTCCATGACAGTTAGCGCGCGAACAGCTTTCACGCCAACCTGTGAGAAACTCATAATCTACATGCCGAGTGTGAGAAACTTATAATCTACATGCCGAGTGTTAAAGACGAAATTAGGAACATCAGATCCGAAGATTAGGGAATATCAGGATCTGGTGATCCTGTTATCATCATCTGCGACTTAAAGGGAATGGTCAAAACTTTAGGTGAGGTGCGTAATGATTGCGAAGTACTGGGATAATGTCACGTTTACTCTAATAAACAACAAAGACATTCTGAGTTTTACTACGGCCGTTGCAGAGTATAGTGAATAATTTTCAAATGATAAAAATGGGGGGTGTTGGAGGGAGAAGTAGGGGTAAAAGAGAAATGATATTAAAAAAAGCTTCTAGTATTTCTGATACAAAACCTGACATATTTCACTTCTCCACTCGATTCTATCACTCTTTCACCCGTATGATTACCTAAAGAAAGTAGTGGTTGTTTTCATCCCTTTTCATTTCATTTACTTACGTAAATAGCAAAACAAATCAATCTACACAAATTAATTGAAAAATTGAAATAACTCCAAGAATATTCACTGATGTTAGATTTCAATAAATGTTTGGAAAATATATGAATAGCCGTAACTTCAACGTCAAATCTTTACCTCAGAATTACAAAAGCATGATAAACATTGATTATATTGATATAAAGATTGGTTGTTGATTACTACGTGTCTTGAGCATTTAAGCTAGATTTCCTTGCGAAGGTTGGATAAGCATTGGCTTTACCCAACACGGAAAGAATAATGCACTTCGCTGAAAAAAAGCAAAAGGAATCCTTTTTTTATCTAATTCTAGAAACAGATGTGAAATCAATTCAATTGCCATATGATGAAATATTATTTGCGCTCAGTAAGGTTCAAAAAGGATGAGAGCCACATTTTTCCCCTTCTTCTTCTAAAGTGTTTAGTATCCAGTGCGTTCACACATGTGCTGGAATTTATTACATA
This sequence comes from Diadema antillarum, assembly GCF_040938485.1. NCBI lineage: Eukaryota > Metazoa > Echinodermata > Echinoidea > Diadematoida > Diadematidae > Diadema > Diadema antillarum. Next base: position 938,150 of record NW_027271314.1, on the reverse strand, counting down.
GATTCTCCAACCTGATCTCGTGTAATCCCATAATATCTGTACATTTCTGTAAACACACCAGGAGCGAGAAAAAATTAGGTAACAATTTACGCCACAAAGTATGTATATTTCCACAAATGGATATAATATGCTTCAAAACGCTTAGGATTACAGAGTAACCTCAATTGTACCTAATCGTGTTATTTGTCATTACTGGCCTGTCCCGTTTTACAAGATACTACTAAAGCCATGGATCGCGATTGTTTTTCAAAACTCGTTTAACAACATCCAAAAGTCGACAATATTTCTCCAAGTGCCCCATTAATCACCAGCGCAATGGCTGTGAGCTTTATACTTTCAAAGAAAAACGTGCCGGGTAATTGGAAGGGGGATAAACAAGGAGAACGTGATCAAGCTCGATGAAAAGGCGGTAACGGCTGAAACTGAACTGAAAGCCGGCAGAGATTCCTTTGATAGATTGCCTGCCACACTTGCCTTAGCTCTGAAAGACCAAGAAATTAGTGGTTTTACAACTTGGTCAGGTGTTACACTACTGCCTTAAGCCTTCTCCGAATCGGCGACTTCTCTACGATTGTTTCGTTGTTGTTGTTTTTGCTTCTGTGTCGTTACTAGCTGGTAACCCTCCGTACAAAACATGTTTTTGGTGGGGCGGACGAAATGAGGAAAGGTAAAGGTTGTATTGTGCTGTGGAGTAAAGAAGAGAAATACATCATAAATCTGAGAATTTTTCTTCCCAGTACACTTCCTGTCGGTAAAATATGATTTTCACAAAACGGAAATCTAGAAATCAATTATTTTCTTAAATTTCTTTGGATATCTCACCAACTTACTGACTAATGCAAAACCATTATTATCGTGACTGTATATTTCAATTTAGTGATAAATCTCAATGCAGCAAAAAGGCAAATAAAAGTAAAACCAAACAAAACAAATACACACGTTCCTTTTGCACTAATAGGCGATGCATTTAAAACTTAACTTATCAATATTTAAAACAAAAATGAGAAAGACACTTTGGACAAAAAGTGCTTGAGATTTCGATCGTTTAACTTTCAAGAAATAGTCATCAGATTATTCAATTTTTAAGTATTTTTTCAGGTTGTTGGTAATAAGATTTGTTTGGCGTTGATGCCGGCATAAAACTAATCCGAAAATTGTGGTAAAAGTGACACTACCACATGAAATTATTTTCAATGAAACATTTAGCCACTAGGATTTTAAATTACTTGTTATCAGTCCCTGCCCCCTCCCCCAACTCCCCACCCACAAATCAGTATAACTGTGGTAGGTTTACACAAAATGAAGACTTTGTATCCATAGTGTAATTTTATTTAGGATCTTAAGGCGTGAAGTACTGGTATGCCCTCGACTCCTTCATAGAAACTAAATTTTTGGTATCTTTTTTTCTAGTTACATGTTTCTCATCTTCATATTTATCAGTTTGTCTTCAAACAATATTCAGTGCAAAGACACCATCGCTGTCGATTTGTGTTCCTAAACCACGTATATGACACTTTGGTTGATACAACGCTTAGTTCTGGCAGCAGAGAGTTTTTAAATAATTATGCGTTGTGGGTTTTTTCTCTAGTGGTATCAGTTGTAGATACAGTCTACTTCAATCGTCATGATCGTAACTTTTCAAGACAAATCAGCTTTTTATTAAATTCTGTTTCAATCGTTTGCTGACTTTCTTTACAAAGTTCTTTCAGTGTTCTTTGTTGTTTTATGTAGCCATGTGAGTCAAAAGGCTTTAACTTTCAAAGAAATACAGGAGCTTTATACTAAGAATATCAAGGTGACTGCGAGCTGAATAAAATGTTTTTTTTTTATTCCGATTCACAGATTTGCGTCGAACGCTACAATAAGAGTGAATGAGGCGAGAAGCGTCTGTCGACTTGAGTACCCAAGTAAAAAAAAAAAAACTCAGTGTTTGTTGGAGTGACGCCTGGAGATTTTACAGCAGATAAGCCTAACTACACATTAACTACAGGTAAGACTGCATGATTGACTCAATCACTCAGTCTCCATATTGTAGATGGGCAGTCAAAAGTGCAATGTGAACTTTTCTTCTTGTTGTTTTCTTTCTAATCCTCTGCTCTTTCCCCTGTCTCTTTCTCTCTCTTTTTAATACTGTTCCATTTACCGTCCGTTTAAAGGCCTCACAGAATGCCACTTGGCCATGGCAAGATGATGTATGAGGGCGAGCGGAGAGAAGTATGGATGATTTCCAATTTTAACCGTCCGTATAGCCCACCCCTGCGACACGAAATGGTATCTGAAGGATAGCAAAAGGGCACCCACTGCGTCGTGTCTGTGGATGATGCATCCGTTTCGGATGCGACAGCGGAGTCGCTGGTCGTGATGACATCTAATGGGTTGCGCCACGCTATGCCCGGAACTCGCATACTGTATTCCATTCAATGTAGGAGTATTTTTCTTCTACACAGGGAGGCCCTTTGGATGTATAAGAGGTAATTATTCCGATTGCAATCATATAGCCCAGCTGTGCAGTATTAAAGGCTTTAACTGATTTAGACAAGGACAGCACGATACATTAAGAATTTGCTTTTTAACTTGTCATGGCACGTACAATAATTGAATACTGTATTTCCATAAGAATTAACTTAAACAAATTTTTCGATGTTAGACCGCAGTGTGAAAGGGAAATCTCTCGCAAACCTAAGATTCATTCAACAACCCAATAATGACGTGCGTAACCTAGATTATGTCTATAATGGTATACACAAGTTGTTGTTTTTTCAACGTGTTGATATTCAAGCACAGACGATTTACAGCCATGATCGAGTCTGTTTTAGGAATTATTATTATCCAGGAAACAAGATGACTTAATGGCGCGAAATCTTTGAAGACGCCGCAGAAGAGAAAGTAACCCCCACAGAGATTGAAGTTGAAGAAAGGCATGGCAATACATTGAATCTCTCTGTAACACTTAAGTTGCGATCCAGACAGCCTAATAGAAACACGCCGGTGGTATAAATTTGACAGGTATCTAATCCCAAAACGAATATCATCTTAATATAAACTCTTGCAAGCGCTATTCCGCCTCCGAAAAAAAGGGTCTCCAAACATTCTTATTCAATATTTTCTTTACGCTACATCCATCTTTTTTTCCTTCGTTTCCATTACCAGTGATTGCCAAGTTAAAGAGAGAGCTTTATTAGTTTAACAAATTAAAGAGTGTGGCAAGTCAAGTAACTTTTACTGAGCATCTGTCTTTGGCATCATATAACCCTATGGTTGAGCGGAGGCGTCTCTGGGGTCAGTTGATATATTTTACCTACGCTGGTACTGTGTGCCCTGTGGCGTATGCTGTGTGTTTAACAGTCAGCACGTCACGACGATCAACGGAATTCTGTGGACATTGGCGTACATTTTGATTATGTGATTAAGGCAACTTGTTCAATATGACTCAAACGAGGAGAAAATAATCATGGTCGTAGGGTTTTGAATATCAGACAAATTCTTCTCGAGAATGTTCAAAAGGCTTCATTTTCTTGCAATAAGAAATGAAATGGCGGTTGCTCTGATGAAATAATATCCCGCGGCCATGTCCCTCTAATTTGATGTAAACTCTGATTGTAAGCTGACATATTATGGTTCTCTACACAGTGGCTGAATGGTATGAGTTATTGACAAAAGTGTAAGTGTAGAACAGCAAATAATTTTGGCGGGAATGTTGCATTATTATCTGATATTTTTCCCGCACAAATCATAAAGGGCTTTAAAATCGGAAAATACCGTCAGACACAATGTGGTCCCTGCAAATAAAAACAAAAACAAAATCAAAAACGGATTTATATCAAGGTCACGATTTTTTTGGACCCTTGTGTTTTACACAGCTAAGAATATGGACAGCGCCTTTCTTTAACTGAGTAAAACCCTAGCGTCGTGAAATGCCCTTTTCTACAATCTCTCTTTTTCTTCCTTTCCCGCTCTCACTCTTAGTCTTAAAACGTGTTATCTTCTCCCACTTCACACTCACATACACACACACACACACACACACACACACTCACATAAACGAAATAATAAGCTTTCGTTTTCTTGATCCGTTAAAGAGAAAACTGTATGTTCTTTACATCTTTAACTGCAGGTGTAAAGCCATAAACAAAAGCACGACGATAGTTACTTAAAATAGTCCTCTTACCATGCATGGAGATATATTTTAATATCTCATGATTGAAACCTCCCGGCTAAAGCACCCCGGAATCCCAGGGATGGTTTAAGACGTGGGATTTACCATTCATCACAGTGGTATTTTGCAGGAACTACTTTGTTTCAAACCTCTGTGTATAATACAACCGACGTCAGATAATGAATATTTTTTCGAGGAACGCATGAGGTTTGACAGTATGTTGATGTTCGGATTTTCATTCTTTTCATTGTCTGTTGCGGTATAACAAGTAGTTCAAGATTTAAACCCAAGTTATACAGAAGAGCACTGTCCACATGGTAGTCTGTATTTAAGACATCCTGACAGCGTTGAGAATCATTCAGAAGCCTTGAAAACACCTCTCTCATAGAAGATTTGCACACTCTAAACACACACACAGGCCTCACTATGTATATATTCAACAAACCTACATAGATATTTTGAAAAGTATGTACAAGGATATACAAATAAAAAAAAAAAGATTGATACTTTTAGAGCTTATTTGGGTATCATACGGACATACAAATACGAAGAAAAAAAGACACTTAATAGAGCACCGAATGATCGCACTTATTTATACAATATTTACAATATTATTTATGCAAAAATCATGGCATTGCTAGTCGTTTACCCTTTTTTGCAATTGTAGCGGGCGCAAAGGGGGTTGATCTTTACCGCGCAGGATGAAGGGGAAAGACCATCCACCACCACGCCCCTCTCAAGCACCCCTGCATCTACAGCAGCAAAAGAGTCGCAGCAAAGAAAGGGCACGTGCGGTGACCCCTTTCGCTACGAGAAGTCCAAAATCCCAATAGACTCTGCGCGGGATTCATTTGGTCTCCACAGGCAATGGCTTAGCTAACCGACCAGACATGAGCCGCCGAAAGTGATGCCTTCCGCTTAATCAGGCTTAATAGATTCGCAAGCTCCACTGACATCGGACTGACAGAGGGATGCTATTCCTTGACATGGTGGACATCTCGTTGCTTTACGCATCGCTTTAAAGATGTCTTGAGTGAGTTAACAGTTCATCTGCGAATTTCGAATGAAATTCTACATTCAAATGGTCCTGTTAGGAGCTGGGAAGGGGCTGGAGTAAGCGATAGATTTCTGAATATGGGAATAAAATTGCATTTTCACAATGCTCTTTTTGAGGAGAGCGAAGGGGGAGAAGCTGGAGCAACTGCGATAGTTTCCTGAATGTAAAGATGGCCTACAAATAACTTCGCTAATCATCATAACTGAAGCACGCACACATGACATACTCGAGCGCCACATGCATGCACTACCTGTTTACATTTGTGTGCAGATAATGTGATCCATTTACCCCCCAAAAAAAGCGCAAAATAACGAATCAAATTACCTCGTTCTTGTGCAGGAATGGCGTGTATATCAAAGGTGTGAAAGACAAGTAAAGCTATTTCAAATTACCTGTCCCTGGCTCACGTAATTCACAAGTAGATGGGGAATCCTGCGATTTTTAGCTGCCAAACTGAATCCAGAAATCGAATGCTTCTTCTTCTCCTCTCGATGACTTGCAAAACTTCTAAATGAGAGTACGGATATGATGTAGACTGCAAAACGCCAATGCTGCTGGGCCCCTGATTCCGATCGCTGTTCTGACAACGGCTCGTGCGTTGGAGCGCCTTTTATCTCGATTCCCGCCAACTCTTGACTTCGTCTTCTGTGACGTATGCTGCGCAGACGACCGAATGTAACCACTCGCATTCCCGCGTCTCACTCCTCGGCCGTTTGCTACGATCTTGACGATCCTCTCTCGACCTAATTGCGACGGACTACCTTGTAACAGCATCTCTCACAGCCTTCTTCGACATCTCATGTCAGAAAGCATTTATTTCTCATTTCTTGTCATTTGTGTCACTAACGATTTCCTTTCTTTCTTTCGTGATCTTTTTTTTCCTATTCCAGCACGGTCTCCGATATTGTTGGCCCGTCACCTTCTGGCGTCTATATCAGTGCACAGTCTTCTGCAATAGAACAAGGACTCCTGCGCTTGTCAAGCTATATATCCATATCCCTACATCCATTTGCAATTCTCAAAATTAACCAAGAAAAAAACCCTTATTTATCGTACGTAGTAGGCCTATCATAAAAGACACATTGACATCAACGCTGCCCGTTTTTATTACTGTTACTGTTGTCTTGTTGTTGATGCTAAAACCAGCCTTAATAATTTTTCTTTTCTTTCTTATTCTAAAACTTGTGTGAATCAAGTGGAATTGATCGGAGACTTTTGCTCTGTATAGTGGCCATGTAAGTGACATTTGGCTTTCCTTTGCATTTCTGGCTTATTTAACGTCAATATTACTAATACTTTTTTGGTTCAAATAGATTACTATCGTAATAGCTCACTTATTTGTATCTGTATCTGAGGCAAAGGAACATTTACACCACAGTGTTAAACATTGTTGTTCTTGGTCGTTTGTGGAAAATACTGCTATCTCTGGTTGTTTCAAGACAAGCTTGAGGACAAAATTAACTCCACTCATGTATTTGGATATGAGCCATCAATAAAATATGGGTTAGAAGTACAGTATTTAGTCGTAATTAGCTGGAGCGCCCCCTGCATACAAACTTAAAGAAAGAAAGCACCGACTGTACAAAATTCAGTCCTCCTACCCCAAACATAATTATGCTTCCGTTCGTAGCGCTGAACACACCAGCTCAACTGACAGTTCTAGGTTAGGCTTTTGTGTTACTATAAATCACATTGAAGTGGATCAGGAAAAAAAGAAGAAAAGAACTAGGGATCAATTTTTCAAATAGTGAGCAGAGTGTCACGTACACAACGAGGTGGGGGGGGGGGCAGATAGAGGCTTTCATATCTCACAATCATATTATTTGTTCTTATTCCCACACGTTCGTGCATTCATCCGTTTTTACTGAGGATATTTCATTTTGTGAAAGCATGTTTGTGCATGCTTCAATATCTCTGTCATGTTTTGGAAAAGGAGGAGGACTGTCAAAAATAAACGGATGGGTTTGTAAAATGTTCAAAATGATTCTGACGAAGACTTGAAATGAATTGAGATAGATACGTCCGTTAACCTTATCTATCCAATGCAAATGCATTTCCTAAATGAGTGAAGTTTCTTGATGCAAGAATCAATTAAGATACTGGTAAGTACGTCACTATTCTCACTTTATAGACATGTATTTGTTCTGAAGGCGAAAGTTTTTGTTGCAATGCCGGGATATAACGGAAGCCAAAAAGTAATTTTAACAATAATTATTTGGGCAGCACAAACCATTTGTTCCCATCGTCCCGCCTGCATTCTACAGTCTGGCCCAAAGAAATGACCACATGTGGAAGATAAAAACAAACAAACAAACAAACACACACATGCACACACACACACACACACACACACACACACACACACACACAAGCATAGCCTTTATACTCCTTGAGAAGAAAATGTCTGAAATCAAAGTTATAACTATTTAGCAAAGAGATCCTCTGGTCTACAGGTTTTTGGAAAAAGAAACCATAAAAATAAAATAAAAAACAAAACAAAAACAAAGCAACAAAAGAAAGCAAAATATGTGTGTTTGTGTGTAAGGGTGGGGATGGGATGCAGCAGCAAGATGCTGCCGTTTTCAAATTTATCTGTGTCAGCAAAGAAATAAAAAACATTTCTAGCATAGATGCACTATTAGTAATACTATACGTACATGGTGACAATGGTATAGTGGATAGAGGTATTATGACGCACTAGCTCATTGTTCAACGAGTTCAATTGGAGTTTTTTTATTCACCATTCATTTACAATATATGGAATTTCCCTTTCGATAAAAAGTCATCAGGCTTCAAGGAGATCGCCAAAATGGATGGTTCCATCGCTTTTGCAAACCATTGTGCTATCGATGAGCTTATGATTTAACGTGAAGAATAAAGTACCAGGGGTAACTTGGCACACGAACAAATGCACGCATCGGTGATGACGATAACGGTGTAAAAGACGTGTGGTGCATAAGTGGCTGTGATTGTCATAGAGCGCAGGCCTGGGGCGGATCTAGGAATTCCGTAAAGGGGAGGCCGCCGCCCGCCCATTTTTTGTTTTTATTTCTTTTGTTTTAACAAAAAATAAAGAGGGGTGCGCGCCCGGTGCGCCCCTCTGGATTCGCTACTGGAGAGTGCTAATACTCCATATCCAAAGCCTTGAATTACAACACCGCGTTGTGTTCATAACTATAATTTTTGAGAAAATAAAAGAGTTTTCATCGGAAGTGGACCAAAACTGCTAAATTTTTGACATTTCAAAAGAGTTATTTGTTTTCACGAATAATTGGTTGGTGGAGATGGTGATATCAAAAAGCAATACCCTTAACAAGGCTCGCTCGCATTGGCATGAACATCGTCTTTTTCTTCGTATGTTGGGCGCAATATTACTGGTTGATGCCCTTTGCCGAGTACAGTAAGTCACCAGGGGCAGACCACAAAGGCACGAATATCTACAGGGTTACCACAGTCTTTGCACAGGAACCCCCCCCCCCCCCCCCTTCTCGACGGTTCGGTGTAAAAATGGCAGAGGTAAAAATGGCAGAGGTAAAATGACAGAGGTAAAAATGGCAGGGGTACAAATGACAGAGGTAAAAATGGCAGAGGTAAAAATGGCAGAGGTAAAAATGACAGAGGTAAAAATGGCAATTTTACCTCTGCCATTTTTACCTCTGCCATTTTTACCTCTAGCTGCCATTTTTACCTCAGCCATTTTTACCTCTGCCATTTTTACCCCTGCCATTTTTACCTCTGCCATCTTTACCTCTGCCATTTTTACCTCTGCCATTTTTACCTCTGCCATTTTTACCCCTGCCATTTTTACCTGGCACCTTCTCGACAAACTATTACATCCCTGCAATAACACACAAAGTGATATGGGGATTGTGTCTTCTTTGCTAATGTTTATTATAATCTTTGTGCGTAGAATAAGTTATTTAGGGCCTAGTGAAGTGATGACATAGAACTTGTTTTCTAATTTGAACTTAAAACGTAACGTAAAACGTAAAACGGTGAAAACATGTTGAGATTCCATACTTCGATAAATCGTCATGAATCTCAAACGTGGTATAGAGTCGCGCTTTGAGGATAAACTCACAACAATGATCACATGGATTTCAGTCGGTGATTATAGTGACATTCATGCGACACACAATAATGGTCATGAAGATATCACTGACAGCGGATATTGCAAACATGTAATGACAACGTCTTTCCGAAGAAACATCGTTTGGGTAAACACATCATGTAACGAATGCGCATGAAATTTCAACCCTTCCTTAATGGCGTAACGATTTCTCAGGAGAACCGTTGAAAAGGCCTCTCCCTGGAGGACGATGATGTTTATTACCAAATTGCTTAGTCTGGAGTCACGTTCTATATTTTCATGATGAGTCGGCACCCATCATTTTAATAATAACTATTAGTTAAAATATAGACATAATGCAATATCAGTAATAAAGTCCCTTTCCGTGTTGCATATTGATACGAACTAAACGAAGAAATTAGAGCTAAATCAAAATGGTTCGACTTCGAACATTCTGTGCATGGAATAAACGGGTAGAGCTCCTGCGCTTCTGGATATGATTATCTTTGTTGTTGTTGTTGTTGTTATTTCGCCTTTATTCTCCACGAATCTTTGCATCGCTTCGCGCTCATAAATCAAGTGAAACATGAGCCTGACCATAAATTTCATGGAGAGGGACCGGCATCCACCGCGTGGCCGCCCCCACCGACCCCGTCCCTTTTGTTCGCATTGATGATTGGTTTTCACGTGGCGGACTGTCAGCTCTAAGAATACTGAGTAAAGCTTCCAGCTGTCAATGTCGTTCATATCCATTGGCTTTCCTATGGGTCTGCCTCTATTTTGCCGAGCAGAAGGACATTATGAGCTGTCAAGACGGCTCTGTAAACAAAGAGTCCCAACTATAGGTTTTAAGTTTTACCAACCACCGTATGACGTATTGCACTAATTCATTTTAATGATGAATTGCAAAGTTTGATCCGGTTCACCTTAGTTGACGTCATTTTTAAACAGAAGAAAACAGAAAACAAATAAGCAAACGAACGAAATGAATTTAGCAAAAAATAGAGATCGCTTTGTTTTGGTCTGCATTTCCAAAGCAAAGTAAGGCGTGTGCATTAAAATCGGTCCTTATACGAAATCATATAAGCAACCAAAATGCGAAAGGTTGTTATCCTTGTGACACCTTTTACCGTACCGAAATGAAACCATACTTTCTAATTTACCGGGAAAGAAACACTATGTTTCATATTGCAAGCAAACGGCTGACGTAGAGAGACCAAAAAAAAAATATACGCAGAGTAAAAATCCAATGCCCGTTTTCGTTAAAAAATTTAATGCAGCATCGATTGACTAAAAAAGTGTTTAAAAAATCAATTCACTGGGGTCTTCGACCAGTCAGCACGTGTTGGACAAGGAGGGTGATAGCCATCAAGGTCAGATATATTGTAATATAATATGCAGGTAAACAGGGGCACTTGTCCTTGAACTTTTCCTCCAACGTTTAATATTGCTTTTGAATATAAATGCATTTGAAGAGATTCATCGCAAAATGAGCTAAGCACCATTTCAAACATTTTAAAGTATGTCTATCATTGGATGGAGCAGAACAAGGCCACTCCAGTATTAAATGCCTCACCATCTTGTAACAGCCAAAACAGTGATTATTCTTAAAATCAGGAGGATTATATCGCATATTTTCTTATCGTTTTCTTTGTTTTTTTAACACCTTTGTTCGCAAACATCTTAATTGAACGAGAATGGAGTTATTAGGTCGTTTTTGCCATAAAACTCTTCATGATTTTAGACATTCACATTTCTGGAGATGAATGCGTAGTGAAATACAGTGGAAAGAAGCCGCGCCGCTAAAAAGATGATAAGAAAGTAAGAGTACGATTTGTAACTCATAATCATCTATACATGGCTATAGATGTATGCCTACTGAGTGTATTATGCGTAATGCATCATGCAACATATGCATGCACAGTTACTCAGAGAAAATCAGTGTGACAATGGGGATACTGAACAAGAAATGAAAGTTGTACTATACTTGAAAAGACTGGGGAAGTGAGATACGAGCAACACTTTGTGACAGGTAAATATTAACGTCGAATGAGTTTTGAAATGATTTATATGTTCACGACAGGAACAATGGGCACATTGTGTGTGATTTTTATTCTATATCTAAAGACGTAAGCTATAGCCATCAAACATAGTAGGCGTTCTTTAAATAATATTCTGTCTAGACCTATATAATGTATAGGATTCGTCTATACACAGATTGCCATGAGCATTTCTATGTTTGCTTAAATGGTGTTTACCGCGCCACCGCGCGGCAGATCTGGTTACGCGTTTATAGTTCCTTCTGTCTACATCTTGTGTGAAGTGGGGGATATTAATCCCTGTTGAGGGAGTTTCGCGGCGGACGCGGCTTTTCATGGAAAGCGTCAATCCACACATTAGGGTGGCTCGATGTTTTGGAGCTGGTGACGCACTTGTTCTGCACTGGAAATCTCCAACAGCTGACACCCTTTCGATGATTGGGTGATAAAGCGAATTACACCACAGACCAAAAACGTAATCATTCGTAACCTATCCTGAAAAACCAAAACGGCAAAGTAATGTGAAGCAATTAGAACTTTCAGTTTGTTTCAAAATTCAAAAGACTGATTTGTTATATTTCCTGTCCGAATGTAAATGTCTTTTCTTACCTTTATGACTCATAAGTAAATCAGCAATCGTTTGGAACCAAACCACATTTTTGATTCACGTTACCTTCCGCATGCTTGTTGCATCTACATCAACAAAAGTTGATATCACATTGAGAAAATGCAACAAGTACTAACATAATAGTGTAGATTTTAAAAGAAGGAAATTTTACAATCCTGTCACGAAAAAAAAGAGGAAATATACATATACATATATATATATATATATATATATATATGTATACATATATATATATATATATATATATACATATATCACAAACCCTTGTCAGGTTTGCATGATGACGGTTCACATTTTAGAATTCTGACCAACGGGAAAGATTTGCCTGTAAAGAAAACAAAAAGAAAAAAAGATCTACTTTGTTTAGTTTTCTTTGAGTTTAAAGGGCTAAAAGCATTGAAAGTTTTTTTTTTTTACTCTTTCATGGCCAATGAGTACCATGTGAACAAATTTCACAAACAAACCAATGGACAGGAAATAAGTGGAGCAAAAAAGTGTTAAAAATTGTTATCCATGCATAGAGACTTCATTGTCTCCGTTTGGCTCCCTCCCCCCTCCTCCCCCCCCCCCCTTCTCCATCTCATCTCTCTCATATCCTTCTCTATTCTTCGCTTTCTTCATCATTTTTTGTCTATATCCTGAGTCTCCTCTCGTTTGTCTTTGTAATATCCTTGTCTGTCTAAAAGTCTCCATTCTCCATTCGTAGTATCCATTCTCATTGTTTTGCTCTGATAGAGTTCTGTTGAAATGCTATTCTTGCTTCAATGCTTAAAAAACATAATACAGCAAAACAATCTTGACATCTCAACTATTTTTCAATGTCTCAAAAAGAAAAGAAAAAATGTCACTCTGATGGCATACATTTTCAAAGTGCACTTAGCAAAGTATTTTATAGCCCTGGTAATAAAAGCAACTTTGCCTTTTTTCCGAGTAAGCGTGATAATTGAAAGTATCGACAACAATAGCGAAATCCATGGCAAGGGTGTTTTCGAGTACTGGAAAAAAAAAGTGATTTTCCCACATTCAAGTAGTCCTTATAACATCATTTGTCTATATACCGGTCCTGTTTCTGATGACACTACACGTAAGGTTAAATCACGCGTTGCACATGACGCAGAATTGAATTTGAAGAAAAGATATTTAAATGACATAAAGAATAGTTGTGTGTAGAGACTCATGAAAAAGGCATAATAGATGTTATGCACATAATCAATGTATTCAAGAAGGGGAAGCTGAAGTGTGCTCATACCAGTGTATATAGGCCACAGTGAGTTATATAAGAAATATATAATAGCATAGTCTTTGCATGCCCCTTCGAATTATTTCAACTCTGATATAGCTTGTAGGGGGGAAGAAGCTTTTTATGAAAGAAGCATAAATCTAGTCATAAAGCTTGTTATATGCATGTATTAAGATTAGCACATTCACGTATAGAGTGTTCCTCTCAAGCATGTTGATTTAAAGGTAAAGTAATTCCGAATGATAGACACTTTTTCACTTGTTTTGTTATGTTTTTATTTGTCTGAATTCAGATTACTAATTGTTTTCCCCCTAGAATGTTATCCATGCTGCCAGTCACGGAACCTGCTACGGAGACACTCCTGCGAAGTGCAAGCGATCTAAGGAAGATGTTAACTTACAATGTCACTGCACCCTGCTACACTAGTGTGACTGAAGGTTTTATGCCCGAAAATTCAGTGCTCATTGGAACGTGAATAAAGACGACCATCACGACACTATAATTGGCTCAGACACAAAGAAGACGGCGTCTTTAGTGGAAAACGTGACCACCGCAGATGAGGACCTTTGGGATGATCGTTTGGCCTTAATTTACTTGAACACCGAAGTATAGAAGCTTAAAGCATACTGGTGACGTGATCATGTCATCCGCAGTTTCATAGCAATGAATGAAAAGAAATGTCTTCACCTTTGCTTAACAGAACTGTGATGGCAACGTTTTCCAGGCATTTTCATCAACAAATTGTAAAATGAATAGGGCCACTGATCTTAGGCTCGTGCGATTTTGGAATTCATTGTTTTACATTATTTCGATTGATAACAAAGCTTTCCTTAGTACCACTTATTATGTACGCGATGTGACGTCAAATTTGATCTGGAAATTCTAGGTGATGAAATGCTTGCGGTAAATATTGTCAGCACGTAGGCACTCGACTAAGACTAATGTTGTGAGGTTGCAGTGTTAATGTGCTTGTTGTTGTTGTGGTGGTGGTGGTGGTAGTGGTAGTAGTAGTAGTAATTGTTGATATTGTTGTTGCTTTGTATTATTTTGCCGGCTTCGGCTTCCGGCTTCGTAATCACTCCTGCCAATAATATTGGTGTGTAGTCACATTTTCCCCTTTTATGTTTTCGATGCCTCATTACCTTTTTCAAGTTCATTTTAAATAAATGATATCACAGATTCGTTGTCGCACATACATTTCTAAATAATAGCTGGTATCAAAAGGAACAGTGATACATGGACGCTTTAGAGCCGCTAGAGATAGGTTTGCTAGTCAGTTTGATGAACTTAGAAACAGTTGAGCTGGCAGCCGGAAGTGACAGCAATACAAAATCCTAAACTGTCTTCGTCATTATCATTATTTATTCATTTCCGTTTTGTTTTTGCTTTTACTTTTGGACAAATATCACAGTTTCGCGAAGTGCATAAAAACTTATTTCCATGGGGAATTCCAAAGTGACCTCTTCAATACCGTTAGATTAAATATTATGTAAGGCAGCTTAAAGCTAAACAGTAGTTAACTCGGAAGAACATAAAATTCATCATCCATCATCTGGGATTCTGTTGGAGTATATTGCGAAGCTCTAACAAGAAATTTGTAATAATAAAGTCGGTTTACCCGACATTTATTTCTGAAGCGCCTCCTCGCTCAGAAGTAGGTATGAAGAAGGCTGCTGGTATTATACGTGATAGTTGAATAGTGTCAAAGCAATAGTATTGAATCCCATGCGGAACAATCTACTTGCAATTTACTGCGTACATTAATTCCGACGGAGCCTATTGGTTAATACTTCGCATTTTCGTCGTTTACCCAACTGAAATCGTCTTATTACAGCGTTATTTCACACATTTCTAATGCTTTTGTGTAAATTTAAGTGCAAAAATCGATAGTTCTGCAGGCATACGAGAACTACGTTTTGGCTTGAAAAAATGTATTCAAATTCATGAAATTATTCTTGAAAAATGTCATTGAGTTTATTTACATCGTGATTATTGGTAATGCGGCCATAACTTTATGATACACCATTAAGCCTCAGAACCGTCCACGCAGTCTTTTTATTATTTGTATTTATCTTCATCAATAAAGAAATGATGCTTCTTGGATCTATACTTGATGAGTGCTTTTCCCAATTGAACAATTCCAAAAACAAAAACTGCCCTTGCAACTCAAGGACTTATTTCATAGGTTTGCCATTTGGTTATGTGTAGTAGGCCCTACAACAGCACAACAGAACAAGAATACAGAGATAAAATATGATTACTATTTAAAAATGCGAATTTTAACAGAAAATAGCTCTGTCAATGTATTCCTCATTCAGAGGTACTTTAATCAATATCATTTGTCATATGCCACAAAGTACTAGTAATTCGTTTCAAATAATCCTGTCTTTGCCTATAATAATAGTGTATTACAACGTAGGTTGCCATGAATACTATGTAATTATTGTGATTTCTGGAGATGTCTACTCATTAAGTCTGATAACCGTTCATCGTTTTTGTAACGGCAATTTACATATGGCGAAATTAATTTCTGACGTGAAACCTTATATAATGTTTGTGGAATTGTTTTCATCTTGTATATGGGATATTATGGTTTGCATACTTCGCGACTATTGAAACAGTATTGGTGAACAAATATTTTGGTTTATGCATCATCATCGTAGGTATCATTTCACTTTAACCAAAGTCTTTCACACAATAACAGTGTGACATAATGTAGGCTGAAGTTTATTCTTCTTTTAATACAAAACATAAACTCAGTATCAAATTCTAATTTACACCGACACACTTTCCTAAGAGGTAACATAATCAGTTTGAACTTGAATGCGACCGACATATATCTCTATGATAAGTACTCAAGATGATTCTAAACGTGGAGAAATGCACCACTGCGCAGCGTTTTAGCATAGGTTGGGGATTAGCCACAGTTCTCGCTTCTGTATTCAGAAAGAAAATTTATAATGATATTGATAACAATAATAATACATTCATATAGCGCATTTTCCATAAACATACATGTTCAAATGCGCCTTACCAGTGGATTATTGATATTAACGGAACAAGTTAGTTTTTAAATTTTTTTTTTTTAAGTGACGATAGATTGTTGGTTGCGGAGAGTTTTGGGTAGTTGATTCCACAGGTTGAGAGCAGCAGATGAAAATGCTTTATCACCAAGTGTGGCCAGCATCTTGGAGGTTGGGTGATTCAGTGTGATACCTTGTGAGGAGCGGAGGGTGTACCGGGATGGGTGACGGATGGTTATGAGTTCAGATAGGTAAGGAGGGGCGAGACCATGGATACATTTTGAAAGTGAGCAGAAGTATCTTGTAGTGGATCCTGGACCTGATGGGAAGCCAGTTCAGTTGACGGAGTACAGGTTGCATGTGGGAAAATTTGGATGTGCCTGTGGCAAGCCAGGCAGCTGCATTTTGAACCCGCTGTAATTTCTCAATCTGGGTAGCAGTGGCACCGTAGAGCAGGCCATTACAGTAGTCGAGGCGGCTGGTGATGAAGGCATTAATGATGATGAGTAATGATCTCTGGTCCAGATATTTGTGAATTCGACGGATGTTGTGCAGATGGTGGAAGGCTGCCTTACCTGTCATTAGGACATGCTGATCAATGTTCAAGGTTGAATCGAAGATGCAACCCAAATTCTTGACATGAGATGCAGGAACAATGTTAGCGTTGCCAATCCTGATGTTGGGAATGTTGATCTTTTGGAGTTGTCGTGTGTCAATGATGAGGAACTCATTCTTATCATCATTGATCCAATCTGTTTGTTACCATCCAAGTTCGAATATCCCTGAGACAGCACTCCATCACTTCTACAGCTCCTCTTTCACTAACATTGCCATCAGGCCTGAATGAAAAGTAAAGTTGAGTATCATCAGCGTAGCAGTGGGCGCGTGGGAGATGTTTTTCTAGGACATCAAACAGGTCAGATGTATAGATGGAGAACAAGAGGGGACCCAAACAGGATCCTTGTGGGACACCACAGTGCAGATCAAACCTCTCAGACTGAGAGCCACAGATGGTTACTCGCTGACTCCTACCAAGCAAGTATGACTGAAACCATTCCAGTGTATGTCCGGAAAGCCCTATCTTGGTGTGCAAACGTCTGAGAAGAATTTTGTGGTCAACAGTGTCAAAAGCGGAGCTCAGGTCCAACAACACAATTAGAGTGACCTGTTGCGAGTTCATGTTGAGGAGAATGTCATTCTTGATTTTCAACAAAGCAGTTTCAGTGCTATGATTTTTGAAACACGATGATCTATGAAACACGATCAAGTGTAATCCTTTTCCCATTTAAACGAATAAGATGTTTCAAACAGATATTCTTTTTGCTTTTAAGAATGAAAAAAAGATCTCAAACGACAAGCCTTTCCCACACGTAATACCTGATACCATGTAAAAGTGCGATTGCGTTACACCACCTCTCCCTTTGTCGTTTTCATTTCCAGAAATAGCTCATTGTTGACGACATCAAACGAGGATTACAGAGGCAAGCACTGATATTTTGGATGTATCGGCACTTCAATCATATCACAAGAAACTTATTACAAAGCTTGCAATCATCTTCCCCGAAGCAATCATTTCGAAAGCGATCATACTTTTTTTTATCATTTTAAATAAGCCCTTGTTGGTGAACTATGAAGTGTCCCCCATCACAGCACTAAGCCAACAAGTGCCGACGAATTATTAGATGCGATCAAAAATACATCGCCGAGATCCAAACATTCTTTTGGGAGATCAAAACATTCCCTTTCGCAAGAAAAGAGCACTCGGAACATGTTAATGAAGTAAAGGAGACAAGGATTTTGCGGCTTTACATCCAAAACGAAGCAAGACACTTATCAAATTGGATACATGCCATTGACTTCCCTCTAATGTCATGATATCGCTGATAGATCAAATCAATTTGTGACAAATATTAGAATTTAGCCTCTCAAAGGGGTCATCAAATAAACTGAGCTACGCAAAAAGGAAAAAGGGACCGAAAAAAAAAAATGATGAATCAATGAGAAAGTAACGAGAGGTGTTTTTTTTTTGTGTGTGTATGTGTGTGTGTTTTTGCTGCGGCTTGAAAAGAAAAAGGTGGCACTTCACTGAAGAAAACACGCAATAGATAGGTTAAGGAAAACTCGTAAACTACGGATTTCTCAGTATAAGCTGCGGTTTGAGAACAGATCACATCCCAAAGAAACTCGTCTCCAACAGTAGTAAGATGAGCCAACATTAAATGACATGTCTTTTTCATTTCGGCTTGTTCATTATTGTTGTGACTGATCTATAATGAAAGCAAAGTCTTGACCGGTGTAGTTCTAAGTCTTAAACTGAAATGGAAGCTTAAGCATTAGTCACTTATCTCCTTTTGCATGTGCAAAATTCCGTGACCCTATTATTAGCCGTTCATTTAAATTTATGTCCTCTCACATCCTCTGTGCATTTTAGCCAATTTCGGCTAAATCACATTTCAGAATTGTTTTTATTTTTTCCTATTATTCATCCTATCTTATGTCCTCTATCCATTACAGATATATGCATTTAAAAGATAGCAAAGGGATTAGATTCACGTCAGTCATGCCAGTGACTACCAAATGGAGGACGTTGCAAGGTTGTACCTTACAAAGACGACGATAAGTGAAATGGTGAAGAAACATTTCCGGTCTTTTCAGAGGGAGGAATAGAATTTAAAGATTATCGATGATAATGTCAATGTTCACGCTGATGTTGTTGATGATGATGATGATGGTGTTAGAAATGTTTGCAACTATGGTACAATAAAAAATAGTAATAAAGATGGCAGCAAACCTCTGAGCGTAACTTCGTGTTAGGTGTTTCTTAATCAAGACCATATTTTCATCCTGTAATGTAAAAGAGTAATATAAAAATCATCATTGTCAATAACATTGCTAGGGCACAGAGAAAAAGAAGACGGATATGTTTTGGAACAAAGGCGCAAGGAGGAGCAACAGAAAGGAAGAGGACAAAACACACACAAAAGGAGAGAGATGGAAGAAGAGACTTCGGGCTTTTGAGGGTATTTTCTGACGCTACTTAGTTCTTCTTGCAGACAGAACATGATGTGTGCTAGATTCGGATATCCGATGAGTTTGAACATCACCGAGGACATGGAAATGATGTTCTAATATTCCTGATAACTCTAAGTAATCCCCAAAGTCAAGAGGATTCTCTTCCTGTAAGTCGAGACACTGGGTTGATATCGACGCTCTGCTACACCGTCAAGCATTTCATTGTCGTGTTTTTGTGGCGCCAAAATATCACATTTCTGGCGCTTTAGGCCTGATATAAATAAACACATTGCTGATTGGACGCGCTTGGTGTTTTGCATCGCAAGTTTCGTTCTGGGATTGGGCCGTAAGATGATACTTTATCTCGCCCTAGGTAATAATTGTAGGGCTTTATCATGGACCACACTGGGTGTCCCCACGGGGACGACTTACATATAGGGCCCCCGCAGAGATTTAATTGACACTGTATAGTCAGTGTCACATTGTCGTGAAAACTTGGGGCGAGCGAGAGTTCCTGTTTATGTCACATAACCCAATTAAACCGTGCTCTGAGCGTAATGGAATTAGCCTGATGGCGCTATTCATTGGGTTAATTGGATCCCTTGATAGTGTCAGTTCTTCATTACTGTCATGACGACACAATGCTTTTCCGTTACATGCTTGAACCCTCCCCCCAACCCATTTTCAGACATCAGGTGTGTATCTCAATAACTTTAGTACAATTACTATTATTTTCTTCTCATATTAGATTTTGTAATGTGATGAAAGCTTACGATTTTGACGAAGAAAAAAAAAGACTTTCCCAACACATTCAGCAAAAAAAAAAAGAAAAAAAGTCTGTTTGTCATCACACTATCAAATCAACACTTTACTCGCCAATTGTAACGTTCGGGACAAATAAATAATTATACAAAAACGAATAATGCTTCCTTCCACTGGTTTGTACACGTCCAGACTGATACACAGACACGAGGACTGAGCTACGCGACATGTTGTGAATAAAAAATGGAAAGATAGAACAGGGACGTGAGACGAAATTTCTTCTCATCTCCCCGGATGGAACAGATTTATTTTTTTCTGTAAGGAGATTCCGTTGACTCTTTTTGAGTGATTATTATGTTTTTATTCTATCAAATAAATAAGGGGACTATGTAGGAAGTTCTCTTTTCTCTAAACCTTTTATCTTAGTCATGCTCTTCACCACTCAAAACAGATCTGCATGGGATTCGACTTTTCCCAAAAAGGTGTGGGAGGACTGATTAAAACCAGGTCACATCTATGGAAAGATGTCCATTAATTTTCGGCATCCGCAAAGTCAATCTTCCACGTCTGAAGTGGTGGTGCAGGGGGAGGGGGGGAGGGGTGAGGAGGCCATCGATAGGTTCGTTGGGAGGTAATGTTCATGGACGTCAGGGCATTCCACTGTATGCCCGTTTGGACTGCCTTAAAGTTGAAACAGGATGTGTATTGTCATTAATTGCGAGCTTATAATCCAATTTAAAACGAATTTTGGTTTTATTTTCCTCTAAAGTCATGAAGGTGTGTGTGTGCTTGTGTGTGTGTGTGTGTGCATGTGCATGTGTGCTTGTGTATACAGGATCTGTTAGCCAAAGGATTAGAGGGTTAAAGGGTTAGTGGAAGGGGAAAATTGTTGCTCCTGCGACCCTCCCGTCTTATTTTCTCAAAGGACGTAAAGAGTTAGGGTTGTGATAGGGTTTTAGGTTTAGTTCTATGTGAGGATAAAATTAGTGTTTTCTCTTTAGGGTTATGTTTGTTAATAGAATGTATGTTTGCCATAGAGTGCATATATTTCATTGGAGCAAGTATGTCGCTGAGCATATGTCATGGAACCATAAGCACAGCCGGAAAGAATTAATAGGCAAGCTTGAATTAAAAATTGCTTTATCAATTTGTTGTTGATTTTCGAGAAAGGGTGACGTCTATCAATAAGCGTTATGGCATCAAATATATGAATAACTATATGTTGCATTCTCTCTAAGATGAATACATTATTGGATGCAAAGTCAAAGGAAGGACATTTTATTCTAAAACTTAATGAAATATTCTAAAGAAAGTTTCTCCAACGACAAACTTTAGATATACTGTGAAGTGAAGCATTAACATGGACTCCTACAAAAACGAAATAGTCAGGAACAAATCAGGCAGTGCAGTGATGGAAAAAAAAGGAACTGTTTTTAAGTTGCTTCGATAAACTGATTCCAAATTGGAATGCTTCTATTCTTTCTTTTTTTTGTTACGAGTCATCGTCCTTGTTTATAGCGAGTAACAAAAAAAAAAATCACACCGTTAAGCTGCCAGAGTTTTGCGGCAATATCGGGCGCGGTATAAGCCTACTGTTATTGGTATTCCCTGAAGGCGTATGGATCCTCAATCACATGTGATATTAACCCGTTCCGTACTGAATTCTGAAATTCCCATAGACTTAATACACAGGCCACCAGGTTCGCGTATGGAACGTGTTAAGTCAGAAAACAAGAATACACGTTTAGCATTGCTGCATGTTGGTAGGGTTGCAAGTGTGCTAACATCGGCAATGTTTCCAGTCACAAAAAAAAAAGGCGCAAGATTGGATGTTGGTTGGCTTGGGGGTCAAAGAACCCGGTCAGACAGCGACCCACTTGTATCTCCGCGAGAGAAGTAGCATTTGTATTGCGAGAGTTCTTGAACGAAAATTCTTCCCTTGTGCGATCCTTCCGTAATAACTGTTCGTCAGTCGTTTATCCCAAAGCGTATGACTGGTGAACGATACCGCTAAGTAACATGATGATGTGCAGTTGCTTCTTTCAATATTTATCCCATACAGATGATACATTTTTGAATAGTGTAAACACTGAATGTTTCTATCCAGTCAGACAGATTAATCCATATGATGTCTTTGTGAACAAATAAACAGATAAAACAAATACTACAAAATAATCATATTGTCCCCAGTCGGGCATATTTATGAATCAGAGATTTCCTGCAAATCTCAATGTTCAAGCACCTCCCTACACTTCACACTAATTGTGGATCTACTATACGGCTACGAGGGAGGAAGGAACCTTTTAAGAACCTTCCATCTCTAACCCCGTCCCAGCCCCCCTCCCCATGTCAAATATTGGAAAAGCTCGACTATAGACCACGAATCCATGAGGTGTCACCACTGTCTACAAGTTTACCCCTATTAAGCTGGAGGGTCCACCCCGCTGATTTCCCTTGACTGCTGGTACTGCAGGGTGTGAGGTGGCATTACAAGAGTGAGCTGGTATTGCAGGGTATGTTGTTGCTGGGGTGAGCTGGTATTGCAAGAGTGAGCTGGTATTGCAGGAGTGAGCTGGTATTGCAGGGTATGTTGTTGCTAGGGTGAGCTGGTATTGCAGGGTATGTTGTTGCTGGGGTGAGCTGGTATTGCAGGGTATGTTGTTGCTGGGGTGAGCTGGTATTGCAGGGTATGTTGTTGCTGGGGTGAGCTAGTATTGCAGGAGTGAGCTGGTATTGCAGGGTATGTTGTTGCTGGGGTGAGCTAGTATTGCAGGAGTGAGCTGGTATTGCAGGGTATGTTGTTGCTAGGGTGAGCTGGTATTGCAGGGTATGTTGTTGCTGGGGTGAGCTGGTATTGCAGGGTATGTTGTTGCTGGGGTGAGCTAGTATTGCAGGAGTGAGCTGGTATTGCAGGGTATGTTGTTGCTGGGGTGAGCTAGTATTGCAGGAGTGAGCTGGTATTGCAGGGTATGTTGTTGCTGGGGTGAGCTAGTATTGCAGGAGTGAGCTGGTATTGCAGGGTATGTTGTTGCTGGGGTGAGCTAGTATTGCAGGAGTGAGCTGGTATTGCAGGGTATGTTGTTGCTAGGGTGAGCTGGCATTGCAGGGGTAAAGTGGTATTGCAGGAGTGAGCTGGTACTGCAGGGGTGTGTTAATATTGCAGGGGTGAGCTGGTATTGCAGGAGTGAGCTGGTATTGCAAGAACAGGCATGAAGGTACAGTGTATTGCAAGGATGAGGTGGTAAATTGCAGGAGTGCGCTGGAAATGGTGTGTTGTTATTGCAGGAGTGAGCCGGTATTGCAGGAGCGAGAATGTATTGCAGGGGTGCGTTGTTATTTCAGGAGTCAGCTGGTATTGCAGGAGTGAGCAGGTATTGCAGGCGTGAGCTGGTATTGCAGGAGTGAGCTGGTATAGCAAGAGTATACCCAGGTATTGGAGAGGTGTGTTGTTATTTCAGAGGTTAGCCGGTATTGCAGAAGCGAGCACGTACTGTAGGGCTGTGTTGGTATTGTAGGGATACCAAGGAGGCTCGCCTGTAGTACCTCACTCGTGGGCAACACTGTGTTTGGTAAAGCTTTTTCAGGTGTTTTGTCACAATAGGAAAGGGCTGTCACTTATAATCAAACATCATTTAGGGTGTTTATTGTAACTCCTTCTGCAACATGAAATTTGTTATAGCAAAGAAAATGCAACAATCTATTGTATTTTGTATCTAAATTATTCATTGGATTTGTTTGTCAAATTTCATTTTCCCAAGAAAGTCCTATTTTTAGATACCGTAATCTCTTTCTTATTGTTGAATTTTGATTTGTACATTGCTGTCTTGAAAACAAAATGCAGAAATAGATTGAAATAGAATTTGACATTCAAAAAAAAAATGTCAAGAGACTTTGTTGGGTTTTGTAATAGGTCTATGAGAACTTCAGAATCTTTTGTGAAAGGGGTGTACATCCAAATCTTGTCTTTAGAGTACATTGTATGTACCTTGTGTTTCAGGGTGGAACTCACAGACACCCTTTGTAGGTACTTTTCTCCCTGTCCATCAACTATGCAAAATCGATTGCGCGCGACACACCCAATACGCCCACAGACCTTCAATAGAGAATGCTGGCTGACATGCGCATGCGCAAGATACGCCTGCATGTTTCGGCAGACGTCTGTTTCGCTCTAGTTTTTGTACATGGACTACATGGTCATGAAAACCTTCAATCCAAGCTTCTTTTGTAAGTTCGGGCCATTGCTATGATACTGCTCATTTTTATTTTATGTTCATATTGGCGACGTATTTCCTTAAACTGTCCGTGCTCTGCATTATTATGCGCGCATCGTGCTATTATTATCAACATGGTAACTATACAACTGTCGATTGTCAACCTTATTTAACATTAATATATTCGAAAAATTTACAAGGACTTTAGTCTGTTAGTAACAAAGCTTCTCGCCGCCATGAAGGAGACGCCGCGTATCTTTTTTTAAAATCTTTTTTTATTATTATTTGCAGCGATGTGCTTCGCTCGTACAAGATTATAGATTTTAAAGAGCTTGATGTTTGTTAAAGCATTTGTAAATGCTAAATAGAAGAAAACTTTCAAGCTAGCCCAGTAATGGGTCTTACATGAATGGAAATGACTCCCCAATGATCGTCCCTTCAACGAAGCATTCATGCCGAAAATGTTACGCAGGCATCAACGCTTAATGCTCCAGTAAAAGAGAAGAAATAGTAAATGGCCTAAACGCCGGGTACAGCCATCAAACAACGTCATTATTATCAACACTATAACTATAAACCTGCCGTCCGCCATTTTTGTTTAAATGTTCGAAACGCTATGCATTTTGCAATAAACATTAAAAAACTTGTCTGATCGCCTCCCACGACGGAGACACTACGCACTTTTTAATCTTACATTATCATCTGCTGTAGGTATGCTTCGCTCGTACAAAATCGTCAATTTGACGATCTTGATTTTTGTGAAAGCAATTCTAATGCAAATTAGAAGAAAACTATTAAGCTACTACCCCAGTAATAGGTCGTACATGAATGGAAAAGACCCCCAGTGATAAATGCCTTCAATGAACCATTCATGCCGAGAAGGTTACGCTGTCACGCATCG
The DNA here is from genome assembly GCF_040938485.1 of Diadema antillarum. Classification (NCBI taxonomy): domain Eukaryota; kingdom Metazoa; phylum Echinodermata; class Echinoidea; order Diadematoida; family Diadematidae; genus Diadema; species Diadema antillarum. Next base: position 913,052 of record NW_027271314.1, on the reverse strand, counting down.
CTGGATGCTAATAGTTAAAGTGAAGAAACGGTTATCTGCTCAAACATTGGGAGAAAGTCAACGTGCAATACTTTGCGTACTTTACTTTACTAGTGCTCTAATTTCTGATAATAAATATATGACGATGCTTGTTCATCGATCGAAGCTTATGTTTTCATACTTTATATGATATATGGGTAGGGGTCTAGGACAATTGCCCCGGACCCTTTCCCTGACCCTAACCCTAATCCTAATCCTGGACCTAAACCTAATCCTAACCGTAACCCAAAGTCTAACCCTAACCCTAATCTTTACTCTAACCTTATCACTAACCAGTACTTAACCGCGGGTGGGGGGGGGGGGGGGGGTAATTGCCCTGATATGTATGGGTAGACATCGAGACGAATATCAAGTTGAATATTAGGGGAAGGACATACCGTGAGAAGGAGTCACAGAGCCTATACAAGATCTTGGCTTTTGGACAAGTATCTATCCAGCCTATTCTTAAAACATCACGATGATAAAGTAATCGTCCCTTTAATTTCAATTAAAGCAGAAAGGGTTATAGCCACCGCCATCATGGCAAAGATCAATCGCCTATAGCAAATAAAGTTTCATCAAACCCGACTTCCTTCCTTGAGCAAACGGGACCGATCGGATAATGGTTCGAGTCCAATGTTACCTATTTATGGGCAATGTTGCCCAAATAAAAACCTGGAATTAGGACATAAAAGAACATTCTGAGTATTAAAAGACCAAATGAGGAAGTACATTAGTCAAATACATACAGAAAGCTTTCCTGATATGTCAAATATTGCAAAGTCATCCACATTTTACCTTGGTGTGACAATACGTGTGGTGCGATCGAGTAATGACTATGAGAGAATGTTTAGAGATTAATATGACTAGGTGAGGTATGAAAGTATACTTCAGTGCAACTTTCATTACAAATACAAGTACCACATACTGTATGACATTAATGATTTATAATGATCCAATTGTCACCAAATGTCATACATTATGCTCGGCGGACTCGAAGCTGAATGAAAGCTTTCGGAAAGAATCACGTGAAAGATCAGTCACGTGTATCATTGTATATAGAATCATCACAATCAAAAACTATACTATTGATAAATCGAGGCTACGGGATGACGCAATCTCAAGTGTTTATTGGTCAGTCATTGAATTGAGTTTTTAGAACATAAACTGCTCCCGGCAACTGCTTTACTCTAGGAGGATTCACAAAAGGAACTCATTGGTATAACTTGATGCCAGTCTATATATCCAACTAATTATTTGGGAAGAAAAGTCCGCCGTTTCAAGGACGTGAGCGTGTAATTATCCGCCGCTCTCGAACTTAATACCCGAGAAACAATATGAGCGTGAAGAGCGGTTAGTCAATCAATGAGTTCTGACCCATTTGCTTTGAGGTTATAAGGGAAAAGCAGTTGAAAAACTAAAAACGAACAAACAAAAACACACAGACAGTGTTATATTTGTAAAATTTCAAGCAGTGTACGAGGGATTCTTTTCTTATTGTTATTGTGCGCTTTCGGTCTTCTCACTAGGGTCCACAGGCAGATAAATTTCAAGGTAAATCGCAATATTCACTGTCATCGTAATGACCACCAGACGTAAGTGTTTTTTTTTCACCACGAGTACTCCGTTACGATGAGGCCTCTTCAGACCCCATTACAAACATGTACTTACAGGGACAATAATGCCGTTTCATTATCATGCATTCACAAGGCAAATAAAGCCTTTTTTTATGTTGTCTGCACTTCAAACAATTCATTGTTCTAGCACCGAAAGAAAGTTATTCTGACGTTGGCATGAAAATCAATAGCTAGAAAATACAATTGTTATAAAAATAAAAGATACAAAAGTAACGTACATATATATTTTATGTAATTTTGCGTAAACGTGATCTGGCAAATTCAGTACATTTCCACCATCTCTTAACCTCTTACCAACAGTTTTTTTTTTCTTGATTCTTTCTCCCCTCTCCCCTCCCCTTTTTTATTGTCTTCTCAATAGGGGAAAAATCTAAGCATAAGAGTTGAAATAATGATCAATGTTCCCATGATCGACGCTCCCGACAAAGAGGGCAGAAGAATTCGTGTCGATCATATAATCTCTCATTCGGGGAAGCGTTGATGCTTTCATCGTAATAATCTATAATTTATCTTACTCGTAAAAGACAGTCAATTCCGCCCAAGTTGTCGGTGCACATATGACGAATGATCGGTAGTCGAATAGTCGATAAAAAGCACAAATGCGATGAGTTTCCCTCAACCCGTCAATGTGAAACTTACATGCGGATGTGGATATGTTTCGTAAAATGCCGTCATCAATCCAAATGTGGGTGACATTATATCCCTACACCATTGGTTGCAATAATATGCAGATTTCCATATTGCTTTTACCAGTGGAAACACTCTCGTGATTGATTCGGTATTGCGCTGAGACCGGCGTGGTCGATAGCTGTCAGTGGCGGGAATGTAGACCATCAGAATCCGGCGAACGACAGCGGGCGTGTGTACAGAAATTGTAACAGATATTACAAGAGTGAATGGACGTACCTTCGGGGAAATGAGAGCATCACGGGATACCGAAGTCCACCAGTATTGTCCCTGATGTCGATCCCATATGTAATGGCAACCCACCCGATGCCTTACTTTTCCGCTCTGCTCGTATCGAATGAAAATTATGAAGGCCCTGCAATTTTTGCCCATGCATAAAAGAAAAACACACAGGACGCACTAACTAAAACAACGTCAACAACAACAACAACAACCAGACCAAAGTTTAAAAGAAGACAGCTTCCCCAGGCTGATTTTCTATGCCAGCACCGAACGTGTATGTTTTGGGTCAGTAAGGTGCATTTTGGAATCGGGTCGTGTCTGAAATGAATCTCTGAGGCACAGATTTAAGTATCACTGCTGCTTTTCCACACCCTATGAAGGACCCTCTCTTATAGAGTTAGTGTTTTTCCATCCGAGAGGCGCATAAAAATGCATAACAACCAAACTAAACCCCCTACCAAAAATCAAACATACAAACAAATAAACAAACAAACAAACAACAAACAAACAAACAAACAAAGCAAAACAAAACAAAAATAACGGTCAACAGTGGGCCTAACCGGTATACCGATGATAAATAAAATGTGTTTTTAATAACTACATTATAGAACATACATATTCCATGAATATTCACATCCTGAATGAACTGAATTATATCGCTTCATACCCAATGACTTGGAATTTCTATTTCCTGACGTAACGAAAAAAAAAATGAGTATTGATATTTAATTTAATTTTTTTTCATTGAATCATTAACCTCCAGATTGATTAATTTCTTCCTTGATAGTAGTTTTTTTAGTCATTGGATAGTCTATCAATCTTTTATATTATTTGCATGAGTCCAGAATAAATGTATATATTACAATCCAAAATATCACGCCATGTTCGTTACATTGGCCATATCAGCTTATCATCATCTTTGGTACCATCATTATCATACAAATAGCATAATCACTGTCATGATTAGCGTTATTATCGTAATAATTATTAGTTGTGTTATTGTTATTATTGTTTAACTAGTTGGCTAAGAGACAAAAAGTCATAACTAACCGTTTAGTTATGACTAAACTGATCATTTTTTTTTTCAGAAAAAGTAACGCCTCATCAATTTGAAAGCACCATCTGCTACAATTCAAGACTGAAGTGATGACTTGATTGTTTAAAGATATTGTAAATTGAGGCCATAGAGACAGTAGTTACGTTCAGACGACAAGCCCTAACTTCGAGGTTAGCAAACCTCGAGGTTAAGCTCTCGCCCCCTAACTTCGACATGCGTCCACACGACGAAGCTTAACCTCGAAGTTAAACTCCTGCCCCTTTGAGTGCGTTGGTTTTGTGTCCACAGGGTCCTTCACTACGAATGGGGACCACCCGCGGCTCGTTGTTAGAGCGCTAACCCTAAGATATCTCGTGGCTCTTAACATCGAGCTAACCTCGAGGTTAGCTAACTACAAGTGCGTCTTCACGGTCCCGAACTACAAGCTTAACCTCGAGGTTAAGGCTTGGCGTCTGAACGTAACTAGTGATATTGTTTATTTTTCTTTGTATATCGAATTGGCTTTTAAGCTGTTCACCTCCCCATGATTTCATTGATTTTTTTTTTAATGAATAGTATACCATCATGATTATAATTGCCATTAAACCGGCCCTCTTCTTGTTTGTTGAATGAGATTTGCAAATAAATGGACAAACCACGCAAAGTTATTATTTTATTAACACTTATACATACCAAGGAGAGTGATGACGTAGATGATTGGATAGACAAACCAAAAGTGTCTTTGTGATTGATATTTTCTCTGGCTGAATTGAAAGCATCCAATGGTAAAAGCAAACAGACGAACAAACAAACAATGAAATTTATCAAGTGAAGGGGTTTAATGAGAAGGCATGGCGCGTGGCCGAACTGTACAAGAGACCTTCTTCTTTTGTCTAAAAAAAAAAAAAAAAACCGACTCTGCCCTCTCTTTTATCCTGTATTCAGGGATCCTTTCGAGGAAAGAATAGCAGCTGCAGAGGCTAATTTGAGTGCCTTCTGTACTTTACTTCAAGCTGCTTCCGCAGAATGATCGGCTGCAGTAGCATGTAACGAATCCACAACGTGCTTCCGTTTTTCACTTCACTCATTCCTATAAGCATTTGTGAATATGAATGAAACGTTGAGAACTCTTTTGAACAGGAAGTTGAGAGTGACGTGGGTGAAACCATTAATGGCTAAAAAATGCACAAAAACAACGACAAGAAGTAAATTCTTAGATCGCCTTGTTGTTTTTCTTGTTTCTAAATCTATTCCTTTATTAAACAAAACCAACGCAGAAAAGCAAATTAACTAGCGATTTGTTTTCCTTTTTAAGATCATTTAAACTTGTGATCTCAGCATACAACCCGACTGATACTTTGACTCGAAGTTTCCATTATCTGAGGTCAAGAAGCCTATAGCAAGGCAAAGAAGAACCTTCTTTGAAGCATAATTATACTGTGCTGGGAATGGATCCTTTCGAGGCAGACAGAAAACATATTACAAGATGTGTCAATTTTGATTCCTGCTGCTGAACATGTTGATTTGGCTCTTTTGTAAATTCTGCTTTTATTGCAGTCCTTCCAATCAATCTCTCATCTATGTCATTAATAGAATGAATACAGTGTGAGTTTTCTTTTGTTTTAGCTTTTTGTCGCTTAGTCATTCCCATTGGAAAAAAGAACAACAACAAGAAAGATGCGATTATCGTCACGGTAATGTTACAACATCTATTGTTGAATAACAAGACCACGATGTCGAACCCGGCGGGCAGCCGCTGATCATACATAATAAGATTATAAACGCATCGCTTTCTGAGTGAGTTATAACGACGGAACATGAGCGAATGGCACATATTATTTTTTTTCTCCAAGTGAACATTAAATAATTTAGCTCATTCATTTTCCCAATTTCGCTGCAAGGAGTGGTAGATAGTTTATGCATAATTGGTAAGACTGCCAAGTCATTGTGTGCGTGTGTGGACGGCAGCTATCGCTGACAGCCGGAGGCGCGCGGGAAAAGGGAAAAAGGAGGGGGGGGGGGAGAGAAACGGACAAGTATTTTCCCATTACGTGATAAATGACCATTTCACATGACACGAGTGTCGTTATATGGGAGCTGTCCCGCCATAATGTCGTCTTGAACAAGCCAGGATCAACGGCTAAACAAACAAATCAATATCACTCTCGAGTTTGTCACTCGGTCGTGCATTGGAAGAAAGTGCTGAGCGAAGACTCGAAAATACCTTCCTTTCTCCAACCATCCATCGCTATCGTTTCCTCTTGTATCACTTCTTTTCTCTGTCTACATCAATCTATTTCACTTCCTTTCAATATAAACTCCCCTCGAAGATCATGTCAACAATATAATTCTCTGAATAATCTACTTTAGTATCAAAAGCATGTCTCCAGCCCCTTTCGAAAAAAAGAAGACCTTTTTACGAAGATTCCATTATTCATAAAAGTATTTTTTCCATTTTCCTTTGTTAATGCGTTAATTAGTTTTACCTCTATGTATTACTTCTTTATATAATTCCTGACGTTCAGTGCATTGTGTAACTAACTTGCGTTTGCACGTGTACGCGTAGGTGCAAACATATTAGTGTCTCTGCATTGTTTATGATATACCCTTTTGCTACTTTTTGCTTGTTGTTGTTGTTGGTCTTTTTGTGTATCTTTTTAACTTTTGCATTTAATAATTTGATTTTAATGTGTGCGTGTCCTTGCCCAAGCAAATGGAGATAATGGTTGCAAAAATGACACATGGGACTCATAAAGTGGATTAATGAAACAACAGACGATACTCATAAATGTCCATTAGTTGGTCATCGGTGAAAAAAAAAATGTGAGCAGGTTTTTAATAAGACTCGTTTCAATTCTTAAAACTGTGAGAACACCCTAAAAAATCGTTTTTCTTTTGTGGTTGTTATTATATATGCTATTGCCTTTAAATGGCTAGATTTTCATCAAAAGTAAAAATCGGAAGAAGAAAAAAAATGGCCAACGTACACGTATATAGATAATAGAGTAATTAACCAGTATTCACTATAGCGTAATCATAGCATATATGCCGCTCCTTTATTTTTTTTTTTTGTAATCCCCATTCTATTATTTTCTGTATGGTGTGTGAAAGGTGTGTTTTCAGTTGTTAAACCCCTGGGCCGTCGCATATTAGTAGTGTGTAGGTGAGAGAAAGGATGAGACGATATATGTCATTTTAATCATGACAAAAAGCAACAACCGCTCCTCAAATGTCTTACAGACTGTTTTTGCTAGGAGAGGGAAAATGAATTGTTTTGTTCAACGAGGTTATTTTGGGGTTTTTCTCTAGTAGCTCTTCTTCCATAATATTTCGTCTCATTCCACTAAAGAGCTACTTATCTAAAAAGGTTTGGACAAGAAGGTCACTTGACAAGACCATTAATGATAACGATATATTTACAGAGATAACTATGTGGCAAATAATTATCGCAATGACGTCAGTGAACCGGAAACTCTGGATTTAATAATTTGATGGTTGTGCTACAACGAATGCACGTCACGAGTTCGACACCCACGAGTCATACAGCCCACGAGTCATACAACCCACGAGTCGTACAGCCCATGAGTCATACAGCCCACGACATAGACACTAAAGTGAACAAGGCCCATCAGCTTGACATCAACGACAATAGGTCCATAATCTATACGGTCCTCCAGGTAGACTCTAGGCAAGTAATGGTCTTAAGGCCCACTAGTTCGACATTACATCACGGGGCTTAATGTACGTAGTGTCGAGTTCATTTACCTTGATAACCTGGTGTCGAGCTTGTGCGCCTTGTTTACTTAAAGGACAAGTTCACCTTCATAGACATGTGGGTAGACTGAATGCAGCAATATTAGTAGAACACATCAGTGATAGTTTGAGGAAAATCGGACAATCCGTTCAAAAGTTGTGACTTTTTGAAGTTTCTACCCACTCAAGGCTGGATGAAAAGACTACTATAGCTTGTGATGTCACATGAGTACAACGATATAAAGAAAGAATAAAGAAAATTCAACATACTTTCACTTTTCTCGCATAGCAAAAGAACGCTTGACTTCTCTCTTTCAGAAGGAAGGGGAATAATATTACCCTTAACATACGTCAGTAACAAGTCGAAGAAATGTGCACTTTATTCAAAAAGTAAAGTTTTGTGTAATTCTCTTTTTATTTTCTTTATACAGTTGTACGCATATAACATCATGCACTATAGTAGTCTTCTCATCCAGCAGTGACTATGCAGATACTTTAAAAATTCATAACTTTTGAACGGTTTGTCTGATTTTCCCCAAACTTTCACTGATGTGTTCGAATAATATTGCTGCATTCACTCAATCCACATGCATATAAAGGTGGACTTGTCCTTTAATGTCTAGCTCATGGGCCTGTTTTACTAGTGTCTAGCTAGTCAGTGCTACAGTGGGCCTGTTTCGCTTGGTGTCTATTTCGTGGGCAGCATGACTCGTGGGTGCTTGACTCACATGAGAGTATGATTCACGATCCTTTTTTTTCCGTTAATGTGTATCTCCATTGCCGTATGACTCGTGGGTGTCGAGGTCGTGGGATGGCCCCGATATGCACTGTGCAGGGGCGTATCCAGGAATTTCGTAAAGGGGGTGGGGGGGGCGCAAGGATATTTTTGGTGCTACTTCCGGGTTTTATCTCATTTTTTTTCTTTTTATTTCTTTTGTTTTTAATAAAAACAAATAAAGAGGAGGCACGCGTCCGGTGCCCCCCCCCCCCCCCCCCCCCCCTCTGGATCCGCCACTGCTGTGGAACATTAAACGGCATAAAGTCAACACACCCGTAAAAATCTGATTTTGTGTTCTTATTACCAAAAAGACAAAGAAACTATTTTCTTGACAAGCTTAGCCTGAAAGTGTAAAATGAAAACAAAGTACCATCACGACACAGGAATGATGTATATGGGACTGTAAGAATGCGACTGCAATAAATGACACACTATCCGTTTGTCTTCGAGATGAGAAAATTCCCATAATAGGCTGAAGATATCGGGCGCATCTGGTTCCATTTACTATTCCTTATGCATTTCATCTCTGCCTTTCGATCTCCCCCCCCCCCCTTCCCTCGCCAAAGGCCTTCCCTTCTCTCCTTTTTCTGCTGTTTTTTATCCCTTCGTCTTCTTCTCCTCGCATACCACCTCCTCATATACTGAGAGTAGCATTGCTATACGGATATCACAATCATTGAATATTATCGAATTTTCCGAGCCCATAAGATGCGGTGTAAAATGTGGAATTTACATTTTCAATTATTCAGAAGGAAAGGTACACAATGGCTCCTGTCTAATACACAAACCGCAATAACCGTATAGTGGCAATTGAAAATTGTGGAAAGAGCGATAAACATTAGCGCCCTTAACTAATTGTGCATTTTTTTAAATGGAAACCAGGTAGTTCCCTATATCTAATTTCAAGTGAAGGAGGAATCAAGTATCAGAACAACAACCCTCATTTTGTGTTCCTTTCATCATCTCTTTTTTTTCTTGTGTGTTCTAATTAGAATATCTTTCCGAGGTTAGCATTGAAAAAAAGGCAAGTGAAACATAGATTTCCACCCATATTCCTTGCATTCTCAGAGATCACGTCTTTCTTCTTTTTATTTTTCTCTATGTTTGATGATATGCATGTCGCGTTCTGCAGTAATTTTGATGTTCTCACTTTCTATTTGGTAATTTTCCCCTTTCTCCTTCTATTTCTCTTCCATCTGTTCTTTCTCCCCCCCCCCCTTCTCTCTTTGCATTCATTTTCCTTTCTCGATCTCCCTCCCTCTCTGTTTTTCCTTGCATCGGTGCATGGAATAATTTGTGACAATTGTTTGTCACATTACTTCTACTGAGTAAGCCGTTGATATAGAAACAGTACAAAGGGGTCATTTTCACATCCGTCTTGTTTCCGTTGTTTTCTTTGGCGCCATAGCAGCTACTTAAGAGACCTGCTAAAATGGTTCCCCCCCCCCCTCGCCCCCCTTAGTAATCTGACTATGTGCAGTGTTCATTCCTGATCAAAGTTTCATTTTGTGACAAAGACTTCTTGTTTTTCACAATTTCGTTCTATTTTGCAAATGACCAGAGATGAGATTTCCGGAAAAAAAAATAAAAACATGTCTACACCTTACCGCCTGACAGGCGCACTTCCGAAAACAATTTGAGGTGACGTATAAACCAATACGTATAGTCAAGTTCTCGCAGGCTAGTATTCAATCCAGCCTATTCATTTTCATTATTCAACATAATCTATCAGTTAAGGAAATCAAAGATTCATTTCTCCCTGACAGACCCCAGAGTCCTACAGGTTGGTCTAATTGTGGATTGGTTGATTTAAAAGCTGATTTAAGTAATACTTTAGTGTTGATGTAATAGTATGCTTGTCGGGTAAAGTGAAGTAGTTTCTCTTGCCACAATTATGTTGCCATGCTTGAGGCCGATTGCGGGCGGGCAGCAGGGCCATTCACACCGCTACCTGCAAGGGCCGGAGCTGCGCTCTCTGACAGTCTTACTCTTCGATGGATTGAATGGCTACCTGAGCAGGCTCTCGACTAACATGTATATAAGCATTTGTAAGCTATCGTTTATGAAAACTGCTCCCTGTTCCTTGAAGTATGTGATTTTTTTTTTCAAGAGGATACTCTAGTACACAGATTCAGAAGACGTTATTTTTTTTCTCTTGAGAGAAAAATAATAACACGGACAAGACACCCCCACGTAGCTACTCCATAATTTTGAAGCTATTCTAGTACATGTATATAGGTGTTTAAAGTTGTCTACAAACATCGTGATATATTCGATATTTATACGTTGTAGTGGTCCCAAAGATTCGAAAATCCTGAGTATATAACCATGTGATATACGAGAAGAATGAAGCTGCGTTTTTTAATATTTCTTTTTAATTTTTTTTTGTCAAAGCAGTATATAAATTTCCAAATAGATAAAGCGCCGCATGCATTGCAGGGGCTGCAGGACGTTTTTGTTGCTGCTGTTGTTGTTTATTGATGTTTTTGTTTTAGTGTGTGTATGAATGGGGGTTCAAGGGTCAATGATTCCCTCTGCTCCTCCCCCTCCCCTCCTCCTCATCCGACAGGAAGAATCTTATTAACCAAACCTTCAGAAAGTCGTGGGCATTGTTTTGATGTTTGCTTTGATTTTTATTCCGATTTCATTCCGATTTTCCCCCCCAAAAAAAAAAAAATTCTTAAGGAATTAAAATGTGTCTGGGGCAGACAGCCCCCCCCCCCCCCCTTTCTTTCTCTGTTCCGCAATCCCTGCATTGTTTGACTGATATCTAAAGAGATCTAGCGGGAATTTCACAACTGTCACACCATTCCCCCGAACTGAAAGCGCGCGTGCGTACATGTTTTCTGATCACAGGCAAGCCAACAAAAGCAAAAACAAACATTAGTGTCTGCCTCTGTTTGAATCTTACATTCTAACATTTTGAATACGTTTTAAATCTGCGTAGAGGTTCATACGATTATTACAAGAAATAAGAAATGTATTTCAGGGAATTAAAGGTATTAGCACAATACATTGTTGTTGTCTGGCAAATAACGATTGGAATACAAAATGGAATTTCTTGTGTGCTAAATGGTAATGGTAATGAGTATGGTAATAGTTCTGATGATCAGGGTAGGATAAGGGGGCTCTGAAAAGCTCCCATTTGCATCATCATGCAGGATGTTATCTGGTGCTTGCTATCCTCAAACGCTCGGAGGATGCCAGATGTAGGCAACGCATGCACGGCCATACATCAAGATGAACAAAATTGTCGGTGCAAGTATTTCCATAATGCCCCTCTCTTCATGACACAAGATGCATTCTTCTGCCTCCACGATCAATCTTGAATGACAAGTGAAAAATAAATGCAACGAAAGTCTGACGGCTGAATAACCATTGAAACAGTAACAGAATCCATCCGATGCAAATTTCCTTTGCATATACGGATTAACGCGCGCTCCTTGACTCCTCGCTTGAAGATTTCGCTTTACAATGTGATAATGCTCAGTTACATTTAAGGAAGACATGATTCAATGGATGGACAAACAGACAAGACATCAGACAAGGAAATCCATGTGGAAAGCAGATGATCAGTGCATGATGGAATAGCAGAGATCACCCCTGTCAGAAAACGAAAGAAAAACAAATTTGAGAGCGCCGATTTTACAGCATGGGAACGTATTTGTATATTTGTGTTAGCATCCAACGTTAACTTATACCATTTATGATTTGCAGTATAAAAAAAGAATATAATATAGAATTATGGTGGCTCTTAGTATGGCGTGGTAAAAGCAAATAAAGAATCTTTATTGTTAAGTACTATAATGCCATGAATTCTTTACACAAACAATCTCAGATATCCCTCCAAGAAGTTCTTTAGGAGCAAATGGTTATAATTGTGAAGTTGTACAGTGATGTGGATTACGATATTTCTTTACTCATTACACTATTCATTTTTTCGTCTGTATCCACAACATACAGACAAACTGCAGGTGATCAGTGACGTAACCGCCCTTCCCCATCAACACACAAAAACAAACAAGCAAGCAAACAAAAGCAGTTAGCTTTTATCGAAGAAATAGAGGTTGAGAAGTTCGGTTGACAACGGCTATACACAAAAAAGTAGACGTTAACTCCAGAACAGATAATGCATTTAATCATATGAGTGAGGTAAAATAAAAATAAAACAGTTTTGAAAATCGCCCGCAGAAGGGAAGTATGTAAACATTTTATCGAACTAAGTTTGATAGAAAGATTTCTGACACAGAGGTTCAAAGAATATTAAGGGGGTGATAATCAAACAAGCAAGTGTGTCCATTAATTAAAGCAGAAATTTATAGAGAATCTAGAAATAATTATGACAAGTTTGATATCTACGGAAAGCTAAGAAGCTAGTTAACAAAACTGGATATCTTTTAGACGATGAAACTTTACCCCCAAACTGTTTTTGAGATTGAAAAAAAAAACGCCCAATTTTCATGACCACGTAGCTCCGTTCGCTACAAGAAACATCGGATTTGAGCGACGTCACCAAATGTGTATGAGTTGATTTGCCGAACGGCTATATGAGACCCGCTCTGGCAAAACTCGAAACTTCTCGGCAAATGTGATTTCGCGCTACAGCCCGAAAAGGGTCAAAAAATGACCTACCTCGGGGACCAAATTGACATTTTGGTATCACGTTGTAGGGGAAATTTTCTAGTTTCTGATTGATATCAACAACATTTCGAAATACAACCTACAAAACGTGGAATTTTGAAGAGAAAAGTGGGATGTCAATCTCAAAAGTTGGCCAAAATATTAGGTCTAAAGACCAAATCGCCTTCGCTTACGGCGAAAATGACCGTTCTTTTGGCGATCGTGTCTTAGATATTCTGCGTTGAACCCTGACACATTTGGTACCTACAGAAAGCTCCACCTCTGCTTATTCCAAATGTGGTCATGGCATGATGTCATGCTATTCACTTTCATTCATAAATTCGTCTGAAACATGCGTAAGTTTATGCAAATCGTCTCCCAGACGCGTAAACAGCCTTGTTGCTTACCAAGACACGTGATCGAAATACGTGTTCACGATTGGTCAACTGCGCCGAGGACCCCCTTGTTTACAAGCAACCTACGTGTTATACTATGGGGATCGCTGCAGCAGCGGTGCATGCTTGCATGCAACACGTGTATCGTGACTGCTGCTCAGCACGGAAATGTTGCAGTTTCCCGCTTTGTTAGACTGTTTTTTTAGCAAGTTGAGGTAGAAATTAGAATTTAAACCGACACACAAGAGAAAAAGAAGGTCACATTTATCTAACATACCTTCATCATGCCATTTCGAAGAAGAATCAAGCTGAAATCACGGCATCAAGGAATACCTCTTCACTGTCGATTCTGCTGGTACAGTTGTGCGTACACCTGATCACGGCAATCGCGAATCTTGAGCTGATTATGGTAGGTTTTGTGCTTTTCAAACGTCGTATTTCCGTAAATTTATGGGTGTAAAAATGATTTCCAATCAATTACAGCTCTTTGACTTAGTTATCATCCTTCATGAGTATGTAAGATTACCTCAGCTATACGCAATTCCCCCACAATGATCGATTTGTTGTGTCGATAATAACAGCAAATTGTGGCTGTACGAAGGAATAGCTGATCACGGCAATCGTGAATCTTGAGCTGACGATAGGTTTTTTGCTTTTAAAACTTTGTTTTTCCGTAAATTTATGGGTGTAAAAAATGATTCCAATGAACACAAACAAACAAACAATTTCACGACGTGAATATATAGTTTTGGCGGACGATTTATTCTTGATTGACAACAAATTACACACCAATTTCCTGAAAAGTGCACACAGTTTGCCTATAGATACGGAAATCCCACTGGGTTGCATACACATTTTAGTGACGTCGCAGATTTGGCACTATTCGTAGCCGCATCGAACTTTTTCCAGTGCTCAAATTTGGTAAAAATAAAGATTCTTATATTCAAAGCAGAGACAACTTTATTGCATGATTTATTTCAGAAATTAATCAAAATAACATTAAATGATGGAAAACAGTCAATTTATATGATATTATTTCCTATAAATTTCTTCTTTAAGAGAAATGCTGATTTGCAAAGAAGTGTGCCATATAGAGCAGAGAGAAGTTACTGATGGACACAACATGACAAGATAATAACGTTCATATTATTCCATCTTTATTAAGTTAATTGCATCTAGCTAAATTTTGTTGCTGTTGCTCACGTTGTCGTGGTTATGGCTAATGGATTTTGGCTAACGATTCATGACGAGAGCTTTATATGCAGAGTTGACTCGGAGTAACATTTTAAGATCGGTTAGATGGACGAATGTCGTTGCTACGCCGTTATTACTCTTATCATAGCGATATTAGTTCCAAGCACCCATCAGGCTGTCTCTTGGATTTAATACAACTTCTTTATGAGGATGGTTTTTAGTCTGTCTATAATACAGTGTGGTTTGGTATCGCATTACGGGGGAGGGCCGAGGAGGTTGTTCCATTAGGGAGAGTATAATATGAAAGATTATCCTATTACTGTGAGTCTTACGTCAAACACACATTTGTAATTTAGGATTGCAAAAATTCACCTAACAGCACAATGTCACTAATGCTCGACATGAAATTATGATCATTATATGGGCGCATTTAAACAAAGACAAATCACTTATGAAAACATACTAGAAGGGAAAACCCTGTCCCATAATGATTTGAATATATTTGAAGCACTTACTTGACAATGAATATCAGAATTGTTTGTTAATGCAATGTTTATGTATTCGTTTCTTATCTCCGGCATCCAGTTATGATTTTTCTTCACAGTGGTTGCACTTGTACATCGGTCATTTCAGCGGGACTGTCTGTGTGTGCATGTGTGTGTAGAGATGTGTGTGTGTGTGTGTGTGTGTGTGTGTGTGATTTCAGATGGTGAAAAAGACCATTTTGCAGGAGTGACGATCCAGCATGAATGGAAATTACATTTTTAAACCCATACACCTTTGTATATACCTCAAAATCAAGAACAATCTTATTATATGTTTAAGCGCATTATATTCTATATTATATATATATATATATATATATATATATATTTTTTTTTTAATATATATGTATTGCATTGGATGTCATTTTGAAATAATCACACAGACACAAACGTTCTTCTTCAAGTATGTTAGAAAGCTCATTTTAATGATTTTTTTTTAAACAGTCAGTTAAATCCTCTTTCCATAGATCAGTTATTATTAGAAAGAAAAGAGTGAGATTTCTGAAATATCACTTTCAGCAAGAAAACTCATAAGCATGGAACAGATTGTTTTGTCCGACAGAACTAGTGCCAGTCTGGTTTGGCGTCATTTTCTTATTTGTCATTACCCTCAACATTAATATTTCAAACCATCTTTCTTAAAAGAATGTTACTATAGAGTTATGTACAGACACATACAATGTACAATTATTTCCATGGTGTCAATTGTTTATGACAAAGAAAAGTAGTTGAAATAATAGTAGTGACAAAGGAAGCGTAAAATCAATTGCATACTAAGTCTTAAACTTCTACATACATATTTCGTCAAATTATACTGCTGCGAAACCAATGGACATCAGCTTTAACAATTCATGTGGCACCTTCCCTTGCCTACGGGGAGATGGGGAGTATGTAATTGGTAACATGGATTATGTTTCGTTGGGGTTCTTATTACGTTTTATTGATGACCCATATTACGTTCAGCCGACTGCTTTCAAGAGCGGGCGTCTCATATTTAAAGCACGGTAACGTTTCCGTTCATCTCTCGAACATCAGAGGCAGCCACCTCGGAAAAGTGCATCCTTTATAGAGTGTGACAAGATCGTCTCGCGCTATTCATCGGGGCACGATTGGTAGGCGGATTGGGGCGATTGTAATAGGATGACTTGTCTACAATGATTTCGCCGGGCCGAGGGACGCCTTCAACATCTGGCAGCGATTGTCGAAGTCGAAACAATGGCGACAACAAAGACAACATCGTCATTCGCGAAAGGGTCGCAAATATATCGATGATTCGACGACATTCCCATCCTCTGGAAAACGATCTTGCCTCATCCTTGTCGGAATCACGATGGCTCCCCCAGCATGAAATCGCCCCCTTGCTCCGGCGACATAAGTTCCAGAGAACATGGTTTGTATCTCCAATGCCCTCCAGACCGTAATGCACACTTAATTGTAAAGGATTGTCATTCACAAACTTTGACCATTTTCGCTCTGTGTTTTAAGATAAAATCATGTGAAACCATCTTATGCAACGCCGTTTGAAAGAATGCCCTATACAAAACACATCCTAGGATCATGCTTTTTAGCTTCTGAAAATGTTATCAAAAAGTGCATTCCATACATACGCATCGGTTGCCCGACGGGAGGTCAATTCGTTTATATTTAATTGTGGTCACACCACAGTTCCTTGAGACATCTAGTGACGTCTTGTTTAGAACCTTCCCCACACGAACGCCTTTTTTTCTATCTTTCCTTCTTTCTCCATATGCTAGTATGTGTGTGTGTGTGTGTGTGACTGACTTGTCTTTTGCATGTGTGTACTTAATGTTATTTGATAGGGATTGCTTAAGCATCTTTTTTAAGATAATGTCATATCATGCCTTACCATTCATGACCACCTAAGAAACTTACGATAAATAATGATGTAATGGGTATCGGAAGAGAATTCCTAAAGCCACTGTTTACCTTTGGGAGCAGTAATTAAAAATGTGTTCGAGTTATCACAGTTGATGCATAATAATGTATAGTTCCGATGTATCACAAAACACCCTACCATATACAAATTTCGCAATAAAGCCACAAATATAAGGATATATGATTAGTTATGATTAGACGGTTTATTATAGAAACGATTTTTATTAGAACTATTGTTCAGATGTTGTATACATGAATGATATTCTACATTCATTACACTGATTAACACTTTTACATTTCAATCTCAATTTCAATTTCAATTTCAATTTCAATTTATTTTCATATTTCTCGATGAAAAAAATACATCAAATATAACAAAATTCAATGAAATACGTGATATCCAGCTATTTTCATGTCTATCCCTAAAACTCACATTTTAGAACTATTTTGAAGCACTAATTAAAGTTGATCATCTGCAAATGAATAAAAGTGGCTTTAACCCTTCAAGTTATCTTATTTTAATAATTTGTTATGGATGAATATGATTAGATAAATAACTCAATGTATTCGTTATTCACTCAATCAATAATCAATAATAGTCATTGTTGTATTAGGTTCTTGTGAGAAGGCATTAAAGCAAGTAAATGTTTCAGTCTCTTTCTTCGATGTTTTGGTGGTAGGCGTATAAATTTTACGCTAGGAGTAGGTAACTGGTATAGGAACTGGTTCAATTTTATCTGTATTTTCCAACAAAATAGATGAAAAGGAAACAGCACGATGACACATGATTACAGTTTTGGCTTGTATGATATAAGAAGTAGAAATCAATTGCCATATCAGGTGTTTTTTTTTTTGTTCCTAATTTCTTTATGTGTCTGTTCTTCGAGTTGCTGCTGTGTAAAGTGTTGTTCCTACATTTCTGTAGTCTGCATAAAACAACGCTTAGAAACGTGCACACACACACACAAACACACACAGAGCCAAGTATGTATTATGATATCATATGATATATTTTTTGAATATGATACATGAATATGTGTGTATTTGTATATATACCTACGTAATATATATGTATTATATATATATATATATATATATATATATATATATATATACATGTATATACATATATACATACATAGGGCCTATATATATATATATATATATTATATGACCCTGCACCGCATAACAAACAAAAAGTCGCCAGATATGGATTTTCATTTAAGGGCAGATTCTGAAGGAGCTGACTCTAAGCTTTAAAATGATGTATAACTCAATTCAAATTGACTCCCTTAACCTACCTAAATACTGGAAAGAAAGCACACACTCTGGAAAAGTATGAACTGAGAAAAGAGGCTCTGCAGGGCACAATCTATTCAAGCGCTTCAATTGTCACCAATCCGTTCTAGCTGTGCCATGAAAGGGACAAAAACAGGATGGGGACCACTGGACCAACAACAATGAAGAGATTATCAGATAAAGCTGAAATTGAGCATGCTCTATCAGCACATTCTGCCCATGATTAACGCTAACTTTCAAAGCAGTAGCGTCATCTTTTCAAAAGTTATTAGACTTCAAAGTGAAGAGTGTGCAAAGGATTTCAAGACATGAAAAGTGGCCTGTAAGACATACCTAATCATTCTACTCTTCCCCAAAAAAAGGTTGTAGAAAAAATGCTAAAAAGACACCTTTCCTTTCACGTTGAGATACCAAACTCAAGAATAATGTAGAAGAAGGAAAGCTCTTTCAGGAAATATAAAAAACTCAAGATTGACTTTGTTGAACCATTTCACCTTTTTTGAGTCCTCACATAAAATCAAGGGGTGCGACTTTTTGCTTGTTTTCTGATGCACGGTCACATATGTATAGCATACATACATATATATATATACATATAGATAGATAGATATAGATATATATTTCGTTCTGCTTTTCTCACTCCCTCGTCATGACTTACATACAGTTATATAGGCCGTGTCATGTGTACAAAAGCGAATACAAGCATGGAATTCCGGTGCTGGCATTGTAAGCGGCTACAGTATCATCGGAAGTAAGACAAGACCTATTACCAAATACTTACCCTGTCTCGTAAACTGTAAGTGTTATTGATTTATGACTGCTGCTATCGGGGTAGCGTCCGGAATGAAAGTATCTCATCCCTCTACTCTTATACACACGTGTTCACGCACAGTCGTTGACGCAAAACCTAACGTCTACCAGGATTACCCACAGATCAGAGTGCCCAATCAACGATTTGCTTTGCCCTTTCAGTTTGATACAAAATGAACGTTCCAGGTGCTTATCCTCCTGGGTAATATATCAAACCGGGAATTATGAAGGAAAAAAAAACTAAACATGACATATAAACTATTAAACGAAGAACCTATCAAGTGAAAAATGATGGGAAAGAAAGTCACTCTTCCTTTTTTTTATTTGTCTTTTTGTTTAGTCTCTGTTTCATTTTTCAATCATGTCTCAAAATACCTGCAGGTTAGCTTTTGCAGTTGAGCAAGATCGGTAGCGTATGCCATCATGCAAGTCTTTGCGTATACATCAGTCTTATGAATAATGTTTCTGACAATGTTTGATATTTCGACAGGATGTTGCATTTTCGGTGATGGCGTAAACAGGCAAACTGATTTCCGTTTTTTATACACCTATTCGAAAGAGTCTCCAGATTTGAGAGAAGATTAAGAAAAAAGAAAGCTTCAAAAGTAGGGCGGCTGTTACATACGTCTGTATAATCCATCATGTAAATGTTGTAGTTCCGTGATTGATTATGGTCGAGCCTTAGTTGTTGGCTATGACAATATGATCACATTTCCTCAACACGTGTCAATAAGGCTGCGTTCATGCTCCATTTTTTCTCAAAAAATCACGGTTTTCAAACACGTTTAGTTTAAAGCACGAATGCATTCATAATTTGTCGTTAAAATAACCTTGTATCAAAACGCCAACATGAAATACCGAAAAAAGGTGAATACTGTGATATGCTTCTGCCAGAATCAGTTTCGCTGGAATTGCATGAACTCAACGGAGTTTTGCAATCATGATTCTATGACGTAATTTCCTGGCCGCGGCTTCCTTGTTGGCAAGGTTGGTGCGAAAAGAAATTGAGAAAGTGCGCGCGAAAGTAGGACCGATACCTCCTGGGTCAAATTGCGCACTACGGTGCGCAGTGGCAAATTGATTGAGTTGAGGTAGAACCAGCGTCGATAAAAAATAGCATGAATGTATGGCAATCCATTTTAACTTTAGTCCCTATTTCTTGACGTCACGAAATACAATTATTGATGCCAAGCATCCAATTCTTGATATAAAGAGTTTCTACTTGTTGAAAAGTATTTCTGGATGTCAAGAATTTAATTTTTGCTATCGAGAATTCAATTTCTGCTATAGAGAATTCAATTTCTGATATTAGAAACGATTTAATGCACTCAACAAGAAGAAATTCTTGATATCAAGAATTGTATTCTGTGATATCAAGAATTGTATTCTGTGATATCAAGAAATAGGAATAATTATTAAGAGCTTGCCATATGGACGATGTAAACGTGTTTCATGTAGGCGTTTTGATTGATGATTCATGTTTGCGTTTCTGGCTTCAAAAAATTGCTTGAACACAGCCTAAAACTTCCGTCTTCTGAAATTCCATCGGTCGTTACCGTGCCTATTTTGAGGAGGCATTTGCACGAGTTCGCATTTCTTGACATTCAAAATGAATGATGTCTTCGGGCGGTGGCCTTTTTCACCGAAAAAGAACTAAGAATGTTTTATCTAGCACAGTGAATATGACAATAATGATTGAAAAACAAATCATAGTTCATATTGCAGGTGCTCAGTCTTTTGTTTGCTTTCGACACTGTTTAGATGGAAATGTTATTATCCCTTCTACTGTGTGCGAACTAACTAGTGTTGCATAAAAAGAGTGACATGCTTTATTTCAATCTCTGTGATTAGTAAAAGCCGGTTACTGAGTTAACCTTGAATTGAATTGTATAGAATTGAATTAAATTAAATCGAATTGAATTGAATTGAATTGAATTGAACTGAATTGAATTGAAAGGTGTTTTATTGATCAATATCCATCGCAGCCCGCAGGATGAATTGCAGAAATTATACGCAAAGGATCATTACACTATGTACTTAAGGAATATGCACAAGATACAACGTAGTAATGAAAAAAAAAATACAAAAAATAACCACCAAAAAAAAAAAAATCGGGCTAAGTCATCTTAACTATAGCACAATGAAATCAACATACAATACAAAAAACCCAAACAACAACAAATATTGCAATTACAATCTCTTATATCACTATTCTCAATACTTTAAATAGATTAAGTTTGTGCTAATTGTGTATACCGGTCATTTATACTTATTAATGCAGGTGATGTTATGAACGTTAATCAAATCAACACATTTTAAACAACAAAATGATCAGTTTGATTCAGAAACTATTTTCGCACAATCTTCTCTTCTTAAACATTTACTCTCTTGCCAAACCTTTCGACATACATAGCATGGAGGAAGAAGTGTGTGGATAGCTGTATTACCGGCGGTATAAGAGTGTGCTCGAATATGCTTGCTTCTCAGAACGCACTGCTGCATTTTTTTCATAATCATATTGCAGTATAAAGATGTTTAGAGGAATCAAAACACGAACGTACCTGATGAATACAAGAGTTATCATTTCCTTACTTAAATAGCTTCATAAGGCAAGCAAACATTGCAGTTAAGATGACACCTGGGACATCAGACATTTTTTTTTTTCGATTGAGTATTCATGGATTCCATCATTCAAATCCCAGATAGACGAAAACAGAAACTATGCGTAAACACAGGGATACAAGGAAACAAATGATAAAAAGCAGAAACAAATCCATAACTGTGAAAAACCAGAAGTTCATTTTACAATAATTGTTGATATAAATCACACAGCAAAAATATAAATTGATATATGAGGTTTCTTCGAAAAGCAGTGTATATATATATATATATATATATATTTACATGACAAAATAAAGCACAAACAACAAAAAGTCCCCAGACATGGATTTTTAGTTAAGGGCGGATCTTGAAAGAGCAGATTCTAAGCTTTAAAATGATGTATAATTCAACTGGAATGGACTCTCCAAACCTATCTAAATATTGGAAAGAAAGCACACACTCTTGAAAAGTGTGAACTGAGAAAAGAGGCTCTGAAGTAAAGGGTCTACTCAAAGGGTCTATTAATCTTTCCAAACCATGCTGGCTGTGGATGAATAAGACACACACAAAAAAAAAAAACAGGATGTAAACCACCGTAGCAACAACAATGAAGGTATAATCAGATTATGCTGAAATTAAGCATCCTTTATTGGCACATTCTGTCCATGATATACACTGTAACTGCCAATTTTAACGGCGGTAGCACTATCTTTTCAAAAGCTATTAGAGTTGAAAGGGAAGGGTATGAAAAGGATTTTTAAAAAAATAGAAAGGGACCTCTAAGGACGTACCTGATCACACTATACTCTACAAAAAAGAGGTTATAGAAAAACTGCTAAAAACACACTTTCCAATTCATTTTGTGACCCCAAAACTTGAAAATTATGTAGATGAATAATAGTTCTTTCAGAAAAATATCAAAAACCAAAGATTAACTTGGTTGACCTGTTTCACTGTTTCATCTTTTCGGAGTCCTCTTGTAAAATCAAGGTGTGCGACTTTTTGTTTGTTTTGTGGTGCACGGTCACATAAACAAATGATGAATGTGTCTTCCCATTTCCTTTGATGTCATTTTTTTTTCATTTCTTACCAATGTTTTTTCAATCTTTGTCGCAAATGTTGACCATGCCCTGTATGAGAATATGGAGGAAAAAATCATATTCCATATTTTCCTATACACTTGAAGCAGCTTGAACCTAGATAGTATATTCTTTAACATTCCGAACAGTCCTTCATAAATGTCTCAAAATTTTGCGCTTCTTTCAATTAAAAAAGCATATTCAATTCTTTACCAATCATGCCAAGTGTGTATTTTCGCGATATCCCAGGGATGAAAGTTATACAGACTTTGTCTGCTCTGTTCTGATGATTCCGTCGAAAATAGAAAGATGAATGAATACATTGGAATTACAAAATTTGTGGAAGCAGATGTTATTCGTCAGCGATAAGTAAGTTGACATATTAAAGTTGTTTGAAGCAGCAACACTCGAAAATCGGTGACACGATAGGAAATGCATTCTAGATATTGTCACTCCCAACCTTTTTGTTAATTGTTAAATGAAAAAAAATAACACTCGAAATGATGAACTACTATTTCAGAAAATGTAAATCAAACATTTTGAGTGCTATATGGGTGACAACATTAAAAATTTACATAGGAATATCAACGCAATCAATATATGTATATATATATATATATATATATGAGACACAGTGAAGTACCAAACGTAATGTCATTCATAATGTTTTTTTTGGAGGGGGGGGGGGGTAGAGGGGATATGCTTCTTTTTAGGTTTATTCTTTTTTTCCTCTTATTCTTCTTTTTTTTTTACTTATCTCTGCTTATTGTAGACTCACACTGTACCACTTCTGTAAATGATTTTCATTTTAAACGATCTCTTTTCTTTCATGTTTTGTGTATACAGTGCATTATTTTCATATTGTAAATATGTGGAAGAACATTCGTAGTTTGCAAATATGGCTGAACGGGCAATCCCCCTTTTTTCATATTGTATATAACGAGGTTGCTTCCAAAACGCGTTAAATCCATCATTTTTCAATGAATTTAGCGCCTTTGGGCTGAAAGCTCTTCAATTATGTATTCTAATGTATATATGAAGAGCTTGCTTCCAAAAGGTGCTAAATCCATTGAAAAATGATGGATGTAGCGCCTTTTGGAATCAAACTCTTCATATGTATATATTATGTTACCTGAAGATGGAAATAAAAACAACGTTGATTTACATTTCTTTTTTAAAGTGTGTAGAATACATTATTTAAATGATATTTAGTGGCGTCACATCAGTAAATAATTTTCCGTTTCACATGCGCTAAAAGGGAACATTTACAGAAAAAATATACACGAACAACTCTCTGCCTTTCGTCTTTCATTTATTATCTAAGTTCATCAATTACTTTTCACTTCATGCAGGAGTGGGTTTTTTTTTTCAGCTCAAACTCAAATAACAATACATTAAAGAAAGACTACGGTTGCTTTACTCAACAATAATGACGTATTTTCTGAATCTACGCAGTAAGAAAATTAACCCGTTGAGGACGAGTCCCGAGTATACTCGGGCAGGGGTCTATGGGAAATGCGTGTTGTAGCAAATTCAGTCCGTCCTCAACGGGTCAATGTAGACTTTTAAATGTTAGAAAAGGCGTGGAGCCTCTAAATCAAGTGTAATTTTTCGAGAGGGATTCGTATTCTGGTCAGCCACACTTCATTCGTTTTTTTACAGGCTTGCATGGCTTATTTCTTATAATTTGATGGAAATAACGACTACTGCAAACATCGTATGGATAAGAGAACAGAGAGAATTAAGTAAATCAAATTAAAGAATAAATGAATATGTATATATACATATATATATATATATATATATATATATATATATATATATATATATATATGTGTGTGTGTGTGTGTGTACATATTCATACAGGCCTACACATATCATTTACTATACAGAGTACATAGTACGTAAGCAAAGTGTGAACTGCGAATATGGCTGACAGTACTCAACTATGTGACCGTGCATCACACAACCAACAAAAGCTCGCACCCATTGATTTCATGCGAGGACTAAAAAACGGTGAAACGGGTCAACCAAGTCAATTCTGAGTTTCCCATATTTTCTGAAAGATCTATTCTTCTTCTATATTATGCTTAATTTGGGATCATAAAATGAATGGAAAAGTGTGTTTTCAGCAGTTTTTCTACAACCCCTCTTTTTGTAGAGTAGTGTGATCAGGTATGTGTTAGAGACCTTTTTTCATTTCTTGAAAATCCTTGGCACACTCAAACACTTTCAACTTTGATAACCTATGAAAAGATAATGCTAGTGATTTGAAAGTTAACATTAATCATGGAAAAACGTGTTAATTATTAGGGCATGCTCAATTTCAGCTTACTAGTAATCTGATAGTCCCTTCATTGTTGTTGCTCGAGTGGTTTACATCATGTCTTTTGTTCCATTCATCGCAGAGCCAGCACGGCTTGCTTGGTGAAGATTAAGCGCTTGAATAGACCCTGTACTTCAGAGCCTCTGTTCTCAGTTCACATTTTCCACAGCTTATGCTGTCTTTCCGATATCTAGATATAGGTTTAGAGAGTCCATCTGAACTGAGTTATATATCACTTTAAAGCTTAGAGTCTGCTCTTTCAGAGTCTGCCCTTAAATAAAAATCTATGTCTGAAGACTTTTTGTTGGTTTTGTGATGCAGGGTCACATATTGTGCTACAATGTATACTACATTTGATATACGTGTTGATGAAGAAGAAAATTATGATAAAGACAAAATTAATTTATCATAACTGATTTCACCAAATCACAACTGCATGTATTTGCGTGTCTCATTTACCTAGAAGACAGGAAACAGTATTCAGGCTTAAAGTAGAAAGATGTATAAAGATTAAAAAAGAACCTACGCTAAAGATACTGAATGTGTTATTAATCAAACGTGGCACCAATTTATCAGCACAATTCGCAATAAATAAAGGATAAGGAAACAGTCAGAATTGGCCTGTTTGATATCCGAATGTATTTTCCATACTATTTTCGTTCTTTTCTTTCACATTGTCTATACGGGTATAATTCTTGTTGTGCGGGGAAATGATGTCCTCATTTTGTATTGCTCGCCACTCTGGATCCATTAGGGGGTACTTCCGGCGCGATTGGTGAGTTTCTTCATTTTTCCAATTCGGGGGCACTTACCTGTGGTTAGGTAAAATCAATTTGCGTCCATTCTTTCCCATCAGTATTTTCATCATTCAATGTTTAACGTGAATCTTATTATATTCGTGTGACTAGTAAAGGTGTGAGTCAAAGAGCACCCCACCCCCTACCCAAATAAGATAATGACGGAGGATGTTAAAGGCGACCTCCGGATGGTTTTCAGACTTATACATTTTAACGACCATAAATTGGTTATACTGAGTAGGGAGTTTCAGAATTTATAGTGATTGGGATGAGGGATAAAATGTTTTCAAAAAATTATAACAAATTGCAATGAACAAGGATGATGACATGGCAGCCTCACTCACCATAAGAATGCATGAGTTGGAGCTCAAGGAAGCAGAACAAAAGAAGAAGGCATGCAAAGATTTCACACAGGTGAACATGTTAAGCAAGCGGTATTGCAATGGAATTACACTGCAGCATTTCTGAAAT
The DNA here is from genome assembly GCF_040938485.1 of Diadema antillarum. NCBI lineage: Eukaryota > Metazoa > Echinodermata > Echinoidea > Diadematoida > Diadematidae > Diadema > Diadema antillarum. The sequence goes on along the minus strand of NW_027271314.1, from coordinate 886,888 downwards.
AAGTGAGGCCCCTATGTCATCAGCAATGTTCAGTGTAATTTGTTTAAGATTTTTCAGAGTATTGATACTGATTTCTCAGCTCAAGGACCACAATAAATTCCACAAATCTATACATGGAGCTGTCGATTTATGTAATACATGATTTGAAATTATGAAAAGCCATCTGTAATGTCCCTTTTAAAGGAGAATCAATAGCTGGTGAGCTATGTTCGTGAAAGAGGTTGCATGACCGGTATTCTGTTTCGATTCTTAGTCATGTATTTTTTCTTTTATGTTTCGCTACGTAAAGGTGTTGAATTAAAACAACGGCTTTGAAAACTGCTATCTTTCTGCACTAAAAACAACAAACAAACAAAACAAAACAAAAATCCTCGCAAAAACGCATGCCAGAGAGTAAAGTATTCTTTATGTTGTTATTGGGAAAGAACAATGAAAACAAACAAGTTAAAATAGAATACCAACAATACACTAGAGTTGTTTCCTTAGTCTACGTCTACGTCTCACGTTGTTACCTACGCAACCAATGAGAGCAAACTATTGACAACTTTTTTTTTTCAGTGGCATTCTCGTTGCCACGAGGGTACAGGGTGTGGCTATGCCATCGTTATAGCAAGTTACCAAAAACCTAGTAGAAATAATATCATAACACTGTTTCTCTCACACAAGACGTACGACATTCTTACGTCAACTTGCTGTGGGCTCAAGACGTGTGGGCATTGTTTCTGCCCGTGTCATCGCCACGGGTTGAAGTGAATTGTCCTTTCATTTCAAAAGCGTGACTGATTCTTAAGCTCTTCAAACAGGGTGTTCATTTTGCAAAACAATAGCAAGATGCGAAACCAACCTTTTAACGATTGACGTCTACTAAGGATATGGTGAGAGACGAATAAAAAAAAAACATCAACAAAAGATTTTCGAAGTTTGATGAAGAAGACATGTATAAACTAATGGGCTCCTGTATAATGGTGTACTTTTTGTTGTTTTGAATTATGTCGAAAAGGTATAGAGTGCGTAACATCTTATGTTTACGGTGTCGCCTTCCGACTGACGCTATTTTACTCTGGGTGATATTTGTTTGATATTTCTTTAATGTTTGATACACATTTATAAAGTAATGGGCTCCTGTATAATGATCTATTTTTAGTTGTTCTGAATTATGTCGAAAAAGTATAGAGTGCGTAACACCCTGTGTTTACGGTGTTGCCTTCCGACTGACGCTACTTTACTCTGGGTGATATTTCTTTGATATTTCGTTAATGTTTGATAGACATTTATAAAGTAATGGGCTCCTGTATAATGGTGTACTTTTAGTTATTTTTAATTACAATGTATATGTCGAAAAAGTATAGAGTGCGTAATGCCTATGTTTACGGTGTCGCCTTCCGACTGACGCTACTTTACTCTGGGTGATATTTCTTTGACAGTTTGGTATGAAGTTGTTTATGAATTGTTGGGGTACAAGGAGAACGAATAAAAAGGACAAAGCATCGGCAAACAATCATACTTCACACAGTTGTTTGAGGCGAAACCGCATTTTACAAGGTTCGAGCCTATTCTCTCGAGGGATTCCTATTGAAAGTGATTGGCGACTTTTGGTAGATGTCGTTTCCCGGAAACCTGTGTCTTTGGGCCTTTAACAGGACCATCTTCCCGATGGTGCGGGGGATGGGTGCTGGCACGCGCAAGGTGTGACGGGCACGTAATGTCCCGCGGTGACCCAATTACGCTTCCCCAATGATATATTGCCCTGTGGTCTGTGGGCCGTTCTCCTTTCGAAGATGCAGCCTATCACAAATTCCGACCACCAGATTTCCTGTGAGTACAATAGATGTGTGCTGATGAGGGTCACACAGACTATATAGTGTTCTTCGCTGACGAGACAGTTTCCCGACAGTCTAAATTACAAAGTGCCTGTGGCGTGTGGTTATAACGATGGTTGTTAACACAGTTATGGTTATAAAGAAGGAGTAGACGAGTTCTGAGAAATATTCGGTTTGTACTATCGTGGTAAGGAAAAGAAGCCTTATGATAAAAAGAACATGTCCGTGGGGGGGGGGGGTTCTTATTACAGAATTGTATCAAAAATGCGTGCACGATTCTCATGATTCTGGAAATATCAAATGTAGATGGTAGGGAAATCCACGGTGCCTTTAAAGGCGCAGTCTGATAACTGGAGTAAAAGGAAAGAGACAAAAAAAACATCAACAACAACAACCAAAGCATCATAAAGAAGGTCAGAGAAAAAAAAAACAGCTTATAGGATACATGCGTGTTTATGCAATTGATGTTGATGATGTACAAGCACTAATAAGTGTTTATTAGAAGTAACTTTACTTTGTTGTCATTAAATTATGGAGCTATTAAATAACCCATTCTCCACAATTTTCCACGAGATTCTATACATGTGTTTATTTTTTGTTGTTTTCCTTGTACGGAAAAGAATATCTTTTAATATTCGTCGTCACCTCAGTTTTTTTGTTGTTGTTGTTGTTGATATGATATGGGTTAATATCTATAAATAAAAACTTTCAAAATTATATACTAAACAGAGCCTTGTGAGTGGTCTATTTCAGGTTCTTATTAGTTACTGACAATAACATGCCACTTTTTATCACACTCGAAATTATTCCTTTATTTTGAAATGACTAGGAGAGACACTTTTATTTATGTAACTTTTGAAATACAACTCTTCGTGATATATTTCATTATATATTTCAGATAAAGTCATCTATTCATAATTACTCGACTTGTTAATGTGATTAAATTCCACCCACTGTTTCAAAGCTCACTCCAAAAACTTTTCACCTAGATTTCTTGAAGTCTTTTTTTTAATTCATCGCATGATAATATCAAAAGCAGTGCCACTCTCACTCACTAAACATAAAAGGATGTTTAGAATATTTTTGTTTCAGGGATTTTCTATATAGGTATATCTTCAGCTATACTCTGTACCTTATTTCATCTACAGCTATATAATTATTTCCTCGTCTTCTCTCCTTCTCTTTTCCACTCTCATTCTCTGTGTGTGTAGGTGAGCGTGTGTGTGTGTGTGTGTGTGGGTGTGTGTGTGTGTGATACGTACTTTGAAAAGAGGAAGATTTTTTTTCTTTCCTCACAACCAACGTTGCGCTACCCATAGCTGACAATCATGAAATGGTAGCCCTCCAAAGTAGGATTACCTTCTTTTCTTTTCTTTTTTGATACGCACTGTATGATAGTGTCAGAGTTTATACGGTCTTTCTTTCAGCCTCACGTTGGTCAGCATGTATAATTACGATAGATGCTGGAAATTATACAGATAGCAGCGTCTTGGCTATAAAGGGAGACTAATTCGTTCATATCAAATTCTTGTCTTCAAACTAAAGCCCATTGGCCTGAGAGTTGATAGACTTTGAGCCCCTTGATTATACCACGTAATGTCTGCAGGAGACAATAAAGCCATATCTCTCAAATTCCCAGAACATGTCCATACCATTAATAACCCATTGCTTCTATATATACATCGTTAAAGTACAAAATGACCAACTGGACGATGCTGTCTATTGGTATTGATAATGTGATTGCTTTGCAAAGAAGAGGATAGATACATGATTCTGCTGATTTTCCCTCCCAAAAGATTTGACCGTAATTTCGTGGGCGTAATATACCACTCTCTTTTATTCCATCTGAGCATATTTTATGTGAAACCACTCGACACTGCACACTGTATCCTACGAAAGGTTGATTTAATCATAAAGTCATCATTAAGTCATGATATTAGTACTATCCTTCTGGAATGTCTATATCACCCACTAAGGGCTCGTTCAATTTTTGATACTGGAGATCTCGTGTTAACACTTCCTCACCAAACAAACTAAAAACAAAAACAAAAACAAGATAAGATAATTGCTATTCGCTGTTGATCACAATGATTGTCGGAACGCCCTACACTTAATTCTTCTTCCAAAATTATCATAGTACATCAGAAACAGAGGAGGAAAAAATCAATCCCCATTTTAGGACAAAGTTCACCATAATAAAATATCGTTACATAACAACATAATTGAATAAAGGCAAGAAGAACAAGGAAAAATGATTTCAATGTGAATATCACAAGCACTCAGTTTAGGTTTCTGCTTTATTTCCATCTACATTGAAACTGAGCCAAAAGAAGAAGAAGAAGAAGATAAGATCAACTTGGCAAGTAGGAACCCTACCGTTAAGACAAGATGTATGCATATCATTGTGTTTGTTTTGGGTATAAAATGGTACAATAATGTTAATTATACAAAGGAAGTCACATAAGAATGAATTAGCATGTTGTCATATTTCATGAATATAACCATGATTATACTGCATATAAATGTATGCTAAATAAACGTCACAATATCAAATAATATAAAAGCTAGTTTAGTTTATAATAAGAACCATATATCTACAGTATGTGTGTGAGTACACTGCGTGTGTATATGTGTGTGTTTGTATGTGTGTGTATGTGTGTGTGAGGCTGTAAATGGTCAACTATTGAAAATTTGAAGTGCTCTTGGCAGCAGTAGTATCAAAGGGAATATGATGCGGAATTAAGCATATGCTATACTTCTCTTAAATGGAAACCAAAGATTATGAAACGGTCTATTTGACGAGGAATACGATGAATGTGCTGAGTTTGAAGATAGTGCAATGCATGTGCAATACATGTATTGACGAGCTCCTGCAAGTAAACGAAAGTGCGCATGCGTGTGTAATTTGGTAGTAATATACATATTTACATTAAATGTATACTTTTTTTTTTAGTGGAGGCACTATCTCTTCGTTTATTCACCTTGATTTGATCTGCCAGATATGCCCATGTATATACCAAACCAATGGGGAAAAATAGAGGGTTTGTTGCATCGAAGAAAAAAACAACATTATTATAGGAAATCAAGTTTCAGCATATTTTACAACCTGGTCACGAATCACATGTACATACATTTTAATATTTTTTTTAATCGATGTATAACGAGATACAACTAGAGATTAATATGAGATGCAGTATTGTGTCGCTTTTTTTAAAGATTTGTACTTCGATATCTTCTCAATCAGTTTGAACGCTATGTGAAATCTACATTGTTTGCCAGTCCCCCTCACTTCACGAATGTCAATTTACCTATGTATTAGTTCTACTCATCAATATACGATTTTTTTAAAACCTTTATCTTAAACAACATATTTTTACCCAATTTTATATTGCTACTGGTGGGTATATACCCACTTGATGTGTTATTTTGCTTGATAATCATATGTATACTTTAACGGTCATTTCTATCAAAAATCTGCTTCCCATAGATTTGGAATATTTCATATTCTAGATCTATCCAAGGATTTTGTTAATTTTTGTCCCCATTTATCTATTTAGCTTGCTCAAATTATTCATTTTAATTTCATTTCATTTCATTTGTTTTTCATTTCTAACGAGTAAATTATGTATAATCATAAATGTAACATATTGTAAACATATAAAGTATTTCAAGTATGTACATTTGCGCTTGAATTGCGATATGATTGGGAAACAAACTTTAAACAAAGTCACATAGAATCAATGAATGTTGTAACAACCTGTATAGGCTGACGGAAATAAAGGGAACTGCTGAAAAGCTTAGCTTGTATATTACTGTAGTCCCTCTCAGAAACAAACTCATAAAAATAAGCAACCCTTTCCGCACAAAAAAGTACAAAAGAAAACCTGAGGGGGAAAAATGTTTTAATGCACCACTTTTTTAGGGAAAACGCAGAAGTTTATGCGGGGATGGAGAGAAAACATTCAGACGGTACGAATTTATACAAGATTTGCATTTTCTGTAAATTGTTTCATTGATTTGATCATGGTAACAGGCCTGTGCATATATTTCACTTTCGTTGAACAGTTTTGTGAAAATTTGGTATTTTCTTTTCATTGCAATTACATCTTCATGATCATTTCCTCTTGTATTTGTTTTTGCTTCACTGGATATACTGCATGTATTATAATTTCGTTTGTTTGTTTGTTTCATTCTTTCTTTTAATGTGCATGCACTCTTTGCTTAGACCCCATGGAAGATCACTATTGTTTTGTTGACTAAGCAGAATATCGGCAATCCATCTCTTTGTATTATTTTACACGGAAAATAAATACTTTTATCGTTGTTACTACAACTATAAATCTGTAAACAACGAAAACCAAAACAGGCCACCCTTTTCCCCTCTTTTTGATGTGAAAGCTAGTCTCGAAAGATAACTCGTTGCGTTTCGTCCTCACAATGGCCTCGATTGTTTCGCATATTTTGTTCTACCGACTAATATGTAGGAGCACATACATTTTATTCTTGAAGAAGCCTTTTTTTTTAGTTAACCCCTTCCGCCTCAGCAAACTTTCCGCGGCTCCGCGTGAAGCTCTCGTCGTGTTTCACCCTCACACAACTCCTTCAGCGACACATCACGCCATTGTCCACGCGTCGTGGCGTGGCGTCGCCGTCACATTTGCCAAAATGGCAGCAATAAATTAGCTGCACCCGCCCCGCGGGAGTGATAGGGGAGGTATGTATCGCTGAGAGGAATTACCAAGGAGTTTTAACGTGTATTTACGGCGTTTGCAACTTCTCTTAGCCAACACTCCCTCTCACCCCCCCCCCCCCCCCAAAAAAAAAGGAAAAAAAAACGAGGGGGGGGGGGTGGTCACACGGTATCCAATCATTGCATTAAAACCCATCTTGCTGGTTTGGGTTTTATCTTTTTTCAATTCAGTTCAATTCAATAGTTTATTTTTTCCATCAAAAAAAGATTTTTTTTTCTATTTGTCTGCGTCCATTATGGAATGGAATTAACGCAGATAAGACAATGTAAGGTCGAGGAAGAAAAGCGAGTTTGAAATTTGCAATGCATTCGTTGATGGAAAACGATCTTATTTAGCAAAGTGCGTCAATGTGATCCCTTGCATGTCGTGTTAACTATATCAAAGTATTCATTATAAAGCGATCCGTTCACACATACATATTATGGATCATAACATTGTTTGGAATCCAACTTGTGAATTGTGCATTGCTGCTTTTATTAACGTAACACACAAGTTGTGGGTTATTGGGACCGATACATCCTATGTATAGCTCAGACTAGAAACCAGAAAATCGAAATCCAAGTGTTTATCATCAAAACGAAACGCACGCACACAGGCATCTTTCATTCTTTCTTTTTTTTGTGAAGAAATGAGTTTGAAGTCGGGGTTAGATTACAAGAAAAGAAACCATTCAATGATACGATTCAATGTTTACATTTTTTTGATAAGCTATACTGAGAGTAAAAAAAAAAGAAAAACAAACATGACTAGTTAAGTTAATCAGCGCAATGTAAGGAATATAGATCGATATCTTAAAACTTTTCTAACCTCTAAAAGACTCGAAATGCTCAAAAAATTCCTTAATTGAGGATATTGTCAAAGTGTGGGTCCTTGAAATGAAATTGGCGCTGCTCCGAAATTTGGAAATAAGACAAGAGTGAAAAAAAATGAAATTACCCTATCTTTATTAAACTGCGCATAGGATTAGGAATAGTCTTAGACATGAAGCATAGTGTCAGAACGATTTTTCCCCCGCATGCTTGAGTTCTAACTTCAATCAAGCTTCACATAAAAACGGAGGAAAAACAACAACTGACATGGTCCATTGTTTTCGGCACTGTGATGGCTAATTATTTCTTGTCAATTATTATAGTATACATACATAAAATTACTCTACTCAATCACATTAATCATTATCATTGAATCAATTTTTATACGAAAGCATCTTCAATCTCCATTGATGTCAAACTCTTATTGATATCGAATTACACACCCCCGTCAGGTAACTTTTTTTTTTAATCATCTTTCTTAGCAATCTGGAAGAGGAAAGAATGTTATCTCGCTAACCTTGTAAATGAATAGAGATAGACAGCTTGCTACCTGAACTAAGTACAAAACGTATTTGTAAGCCACTTGTAAGTGATTGTGATTTGTATAGTGTTGTCTTTGTCAAATGGGATACATTGTTAACTGCTGTCCTCCCTTTTGTAATAGTTGATTAAAATCCTTGGCTGACGTTTACAACTCCTGCTGAACAGCGCACAATATCTTTTTATTATCTTATTATTTTATGTCATTTATATAATTTACAATATCAAACGAAATGTTTACAGCTGTCATTGATGCTTTGGCAATTATCAAAGTTCATACCTCCGTTCTTTTAATAGGTAACTGTTTCTTAACGTACTCATCCTTGCAATTTAAAGACAAAAAATGTGGAACTTGTTGATGAATAAAAGAAGCTATCTCCTCCACTTTAACTTTATATGTTCTAAAAGTACTTAAAAGACATCCTTGTGTGTGTGTCTGTGTGTGTGTGTGTCTGTGTGTGTCTGTGTGTGTGTGTGCTTGAGTTGTCTAGTCTTTTTTTGGTGAAGTACGTGAGACGTGTTGTTAACTGCTGTCCTTTTCCCTTTGTACTATAGTTGATTAAAATCCTTCAATGGAATTTTCAATGTCGCACAATTGACCAGCCCACATACATTGTTGTCACATTGTGTTTCAGTGATAAAAGTCTAAGAACTAAATCTTACGGACTTTGCTTCCTTTGAAATAAATGAATTTTATATATTTATTTATTTATTTATTTATTCAGTTTTCTTTACCCAAGGTAGTCCCGTCAGTAGTTTATACACTGTTATTCTAGGGGGCCCTGCAACAGAATAACAAAGTATAACAGTTAATTCAACATACACGAAGTAAAACAAATCAAGGTCATTCCTTTTTACATCGTAATGTCAAAACAATATCAATGCTATACGTACAAATGCAAAATTAATCTTTGGTGATATTAATACACAGGGAATCAGGGAATAGCTTTAAAATGAGTCCTGGCAGAGCGTGTGCACAAAGTAATTACAATCGCTAAGCATGAAAAAAAAAACTTCCTTAACAGTTCTTGCTTTGATCTAAAAAGCAACGTAGAATCCCAAACACTATAGAAAACAAAGGTATATATTTTAACTTTATGATAATTGACTTGATTTTTTTTTCTTGTGTTCAAAACAAACAAACTAACAAACAAATAAACGAACTTGATATAAGACGGTAACCCGTTCTTTGCCACTGAGCCAAATGTGTACACCTTTCACATACATACCTTCAATCAATATGACACACAGAGGGTGAATGATTGTTAGGCGATATATATACACACAGCAGCAGAAGTACACAATATCATCTGCTACTAAGGCCGTGTCACACCTTTCCGGGCAAGCCTTGCGTGTAACTTGCGAAGAACAATTGTTACTACCCGGAGGTCCCCGCAGATGACCCGCACATGACAGTACTAGGCACGTATCTCATCCGTAGTTACCCGGAGTTGCTCACGCAGAGTCTTATTCACCCGCAGCCAAGTTTAGGCCCTGCCACACCTTTCCGGTCAAGCTAGGCGGACTTGTTGCGTGTGGGGATTTACCAGCACGCTGGACAATTTTTGCAGGCGGACAAGGATTTGGGCAAGGTTCGCATGCGTCTTACCTGCTGGACCCGTGCTACTTGCGTTCTACTTCCGTGTGACCTGCGTATCAGGCGCATTGGTGGCGAATGAGGGTTGACAACTAGGTGAAGGAATCCCTCTGAAGGAATGGCAGAAGTCCCACAGAATGTCATTATCTTGGCCGCATACGGGGACTGCGAAGTACCTGCTTGGGAGTTGCCTGCGAGGTGCTGCCGCTAAGGGCCTCCTACTGGCGTTCTGCGTGGACCTCTGCGGGCAATCCTCGCGACTCACCCGGAAAAAGTTTTGGTCATGCTCAAAACTTGGCTGCGGGTAAATCGGTCTTGCGTGCGCACCTCCGGGCAACTACAGGCGAGATACGTACTGGGTACTCTCAGGTGCGGACCAACAACTGGCCCAGGTCCGGGTAGCAAGTCAACCCGCAAGGCTTCCCCATACACGGTGTGACAAGGCCTTGAGCATGCTCAAAACTCAATCCGGGTGAGTCGCGGGGGCTTGCCCGCAGAGGTACACGCAGAATACCAGTAGGAGGCCCTAATAGCGGCAGCACCTCGCAGGCAACTCCCACGCAGGTACTTCGCAGACCCCGTATGTCGCTCGTACAAAGTGTAGCTGAAAATGGATCGGTTTCAAAGCTCTCACGCAGGTCACACGGAATACACGCAAGTATGAGGTAAATAGCACGCGTTTAGCAGTAAGACGCAAGTATGGAACTCGCCAACATCCTTGTCCGCCCGCAGAAAATTCTCCTGCGTGCTGGAAAATCCCTACTCGCAACAAGCCTGCGTAGCTTACCCGGAGAGGTGTGACAGGGCCTATCTGAGGATAAGGAGACCTTCGGATGGTTTTCAGACTTTCACATTATTGAACAAGTACAAATTAGTTGCTGAGTGCAGAGTTTCACAATTTATAGTGACTAGGATGAGGAATAAGAATGCTTGCAAAATTCATAATAAATTGCAATGAACAAGGATGCTGACATGCAGCCTCACCAAAAGATTACATGAGTTGGGCTCAAGGAAGCAGAACAAAAGAATAAGGCATGCATAGATTTTACACAGGGGAACTACTTAAGCAAGCGGTATTGTAATGGAGTTGCACTGCTACATTTCTGAAACATGTGAGGTTCCTGTGTCATCAACACTGATCAGTGTAATTTGTTTAAGATTTGTCAGAGTATTGGTTTCTCTGCTCAAGAACCACAATAAATTCCACAAATCTACACATGGAGCTTTCGATTTATGTACTACATGATGTGAAAGAAAGTGTCTAACCAACATCAAATGTGTATGGCAGCGATAGATGGCGCTATTTAAGTGTATTTCTCTTCATCGTTGACACGGAAAATAACCCAAGTGTGCAATATTCGATTTCACCCAGCGTCATACCGACGATCGTTAAAGTTACAGATATGCAGTCTCTGTAGGATTTGTTATCATCCGCGCGAAATCTAAACTTGGTGATTACGATTTTATAGTACTTGGTTATGTTGTCGTTTTTATATCTGTAATACTTCACTCAATGATGCATACACAAGAGAAATATCATTTTCAGAGTGCAGTTCTTTTCGCAGATAAACACAGAGAGACAGGCAGAGACAGAGAAAGAGAAAGAGAACAATGAAAAGAGAGAGAGAGAGAGAGAGAGAGGAGACGGCAGAGGAGAGAGATAGACAGATGGCGAATATCTAAAGGTACTGTTTACCATTGGGAGCAATGATTTAAAAAATCTTCAAAAAATCATATTTGATGCATACTGATTATTAAGTACAGGTCAGTTGTATCAAAAAAACACCCTACCATTATATTATTTTAAAAACATTGCGCAATAAATCCTGAAATATAAGGAGATATCACTATTTTTCTCAATAAACCATAACTGCAGACGGTTTAGTCCCCAAAGATTTCTATTATAACTATTGTTCACATGTTGTATATTTTAACAATATCTAACATTGATTATACTGATTCAAACTTTGACCTTGGTTGTTTTAATCTCTAACTCGCACTTTAGAACTATTTTAAAACACTAAAGCTGGGTTTTTGTTTCATGTGCAAATAGTAAATAATACCTTTAAATGCGCAGGTGAAACAGAATTAGAATACACACTCTACTTTTTCGTGTTATTAGGGCCATAATACATATTAATTTTCAAGACAATTATATATGAAGGGTTTGTTTGCAAAAACCGATAAGTCCATTTTTGAAGCTTTTGAAGTACGATCTCTGTCATAAAGTACAAAATGATACCTTTTAAATGATATATTGGTCACTATATATAAAGGTATATATTTGAAGTTATGGTCAAAAGAAGCAAAAATTTTCTTATTATTCTCTTTATTTTTCTTGACCTTTAATCGCAAATATATCCATTTGACAAATATGGACTTATCGGTTTTTGCAAAGAAACTCTTCATATATATATATATATATATATATATATATATATACTTTTTTTTGTGGCCAAACAGACCTTCAAAGAACATTCTTTTTCTGTTAACATATACACGTAATCGAATACAGTATATTGGACATCAGTCTGCTAATAAGGATTAAGGGGGTGAGTAAAGGAAAATATACATTGTTTGAGTTATATAGTTAAATCTACCAGCTAACATCCCCCGCCTAGAGAAAAGGGATATTTCAGAACATGCATACAACATTGTACAACTTTAAAGTGTGAACAATACTGTATTGACCTTCGCAGCATCCCATCAAAATGTGTTTGTGAATGTGTGTGTGTGTGTGTGCGTGTGTGTGTGTGTGTGTGTGTGCGTGTGTCTGTATGTAGAGACGACGTCTGCCCTTTAATCAGCATGGGTATAGACAAGATCGTGAAACAAGGTATTAGTAAAACAAGTTCACCTTCAGGTATTAGGTAGCAGCGCTTGGTGTTGTTCTACCACACATGTTTCTCTTTGATACCAGGCGCACGAATGGTGTGCGTATCAGACCCACTTAACCCCGGGCCTGCTGGTGGTAGTGACCCGAGAACTCCGAACGAGACCGCTCATTACCCCCGGTCAGGCGTCACAGCTTGTCTGTTTCACTTTACGTCCGTTGCTTGTAATACATTAGGCCTTGACGTTGTTGACGCTGTCAAGTTAAGTCAAGTTCGTCGTATAGGAGAATCCGTTGGAAAGGTGCTGTTAGCTATAGGCCCTACAAGCGCGCACCTGGAATATTTCATGCGAGGACCAGAGTGTTGTTTCTTAAAACTATGACCACCACGAACAGGTAGGAATATTAGCCTTTTTCATGGCCTCTGTCTCTGGTCATCGTATCTTGCATTTCTTAGCATCGAGGTCTTTTATAGGCCCAGAAACTCCACCAAAATATTTTGCTTGGCAATAATGATGCCATTGTTTGCCATGTTTCTTCTCATAGCAATGTGGTAGCCATTTTGCTGGAATGTGTAACATACAAATGTTCATGCAAATTGCGTTTTTCAAACGCTAGTCTTCTACCACTTTTTTTTTTTTTTTTTTTGGTAATGTCGATTCTACATCAATGGATGATTACACCAAGGTGTCGGACTAAATTGAATAGGCTCTTCCAAGGTTCACAATATGCACTCCACATAGTAACACTCTGTATTCATTTCCTTTTATAGGATCTGTATTTTGTGTAGTTTGTTTCTGATTCCACTTTTATACCAAAGCAAATATCTCTGGTACTGTATCTAACATGTCTAATATCCCCGTGAACATAAGTTCAACAGGCTTAAAGGACAAGTTCACCTTCATAAACATAAGGATTGAGAGAATGTAGCAATATTAGTAGAACACATCATTGAAAGTTTGAGGAAAATCAGACAATCCGTTCAAAAGTTATGAATTTTTGAAGTTTTTGTGCAGTACCCGCTGGATGAGAAGACTACTGCAGTGTATGAATAACTTAGATGTCACATGCGTACAACAATATAAGGAAAATATAAAGAGAATTTCACAAAATTCCATCTTTTGAAAAAAGTACACATTCCCCTGACTCGTTACCGACAAATGTTATGGGTAATATTATTCCCCCTGCCTTTAGAAAGAGGCAAGTCAAGTGCTCTTTTATTATGCGAAAAAAGTGAAAATATGTTGAATTTTCTTTTACATTTTCTTTATACTGTTGTACGCATATGACTCACAAGCTGTAGTAGTCTCCTCATCCAGCGGTTCCAACACAAAAATTAAAAAAATTCATAACTTTTGCATCGATTGTCCAATTTTCCTCAAACTTTCACTGATGTGTTCTACTAATATTGTTGCATTCTCTCAATCCTTATGTTTATGAAGGTGAACTTGTCCTTTAAGGAGTGGTTTGCGTATGAAATGACTGGCATACCAGCGATACCAGTGTCCTTCTCCGTCTTGCTCTTGTCTGGCCTCGAACTTTGCACTGAATGATCCCAGTGACTGATGGATATTTCAGATGTGTACATTGACTTCCCATTTGAGAATATCTAGGTCCTATAATAATGTATTCGCGAAAGCGTTTCCTTTGCGGAAAACATATTCTTCCTATTTTTTTTTCTCTCTCTCTCTTTCAACGCTATTCAAAGTTGACAAGAGCTTTCAGCGGTCATAATTATACTATGTTCTTTGTGTTCGTTAATCTGAAAATGGAATAAAAATTGTTATTCATAAGGTACGTCATTTTGAACACATAAAGTCTCTATATTTTAGTCCCTAGACGTTCGCTAATGCGAAAATGAAATACGGTTCGTTAAGTCGAAAGTGAATTGAAGGTTTGTTATTCAGAAGATTCGCTATTCCGAAGATTGGTTAATCCGAAAATGACAAGGGGAACTGACCTCAAGAATTACGAACATTTTTACTTTTTTTCGGATTAACGAACATTAGGAATAACGGACATCATTAAATTGATGGAATTGCGAACCTTCAAAACAACACACCTTCGTTATAACGAACTTTCTAATTAACGAACTTTTCTATCAACGAACCTTCTGAAAAGCGAAACTTATTTCATTTTCGGAATTACGAACCTTCCGAATAATTGTAACCTTTAGTATACACCCAGGAGGTGGCGACTAATGGTGTAATCTCTTTGTAAAAGGAGAAAACAGTGCTATGAGAACGATTGAAACAACATTATTAGATTAATGAGACGTCACTTAAAGCCAAGCAAGAGTACACAAAATAGTTTATTGTTCTAGTGCCGGTAGCGTGTCATCCCAATAGCAATTATCTGATCAAGCAGCTATCTCCGAAAATTCATATATTATTGTTTTTATTATGACGATGATTATGATTCTGATAATCATTTATTCAATCAAACAATTACAGTGATGTAACATACTTTCACAAGGAAATGGTACAGTAAGACGTATACTAAAACACAAAAGAATAAACAGGGAAGCAATACATGGGCTATAGTGCTCACAAAAGTCATTATTAGTTTACTATCGCCTTTACTTGTGTGAGCCCTCATGCAATGCATTCCTGTACATACATGCAAGATTGCCTTTTAAGTGGGCATCCCTTTTCCAATAACAAAATTATTTTGAAAACAATCAGTTTTATATGTACATATTGTACATGTATAGATACTGTTGTATACATTGTAGCTTTTGTTTTACTTGAATTTGTATCGACAACAAAAATGTTTTTTTGGAAATAGAATTTTATTTGAATTGAACTGAATCAAATTAACGCATATGTAAAGAACATATGAACATAAACGCATTTATCAAAACAGACCAATAATAAAGACATCACATTTAGATAGAGGATATGAAATTAAATAAATACCCAAAATCATCCAATATCTACTTAAGAAACCTGCCTTAGATTTCACCTTCCTTCCATTTAACTGTTTTTGATGAGAACAAAATGAGAACATCCATTTGATGAGAACATCCATTTCAAGCTTAATCGCTTATGATGGTGGTCTCCTGTATTCAATGATCTCTGTTGTTTACTGAAAAATACTGTATATCTTATTTTATCTTTCTGTGTATCTACATTGCTCAATGCAATCACCTATGTGTATCTATTTATGTACTGTTATCGATTTATTTCACTGCACTTGTTATTCTTTGTCTTTGTACTTTTTGAAGTTTGCATTCAAATTGCATCTGATTGAATGCAGAAATAAAAACAAACAAACAAACAAACAAACAAAATGATAAGATCTTTAAAATTAAAATATTGCACACCTAAATTGATTACATAATTATTTATGATAGCGATTGGTTAAAAAGAGTCTTGGTCATTACGATTGCTACTTACGATTGCTCCTCACGGCCCTAAGCTGTCACTGAATTTACATATCGGTTGTGTGTGTGTGTGTGTGTGTGTGTGTGTGCGTGTTTGTGTGTCCCCCTTTTTAAATTACTAATCCCGATATATTTTGAGTCGTTTTGTTCGCTCATGTTTTGAAGGGAGGGTATAGTTTTGGTTGAGATGGGGTTTAGGTTTTCAACTTTTTCTCTCGTGAGGGCATGAGAAACCCTTTTATGAAATATTTATTTAAATAATACAAAAATACAAAAATAATGAATAAAGTTCATGAAATATGAACTTTCTCGTGAGAGCATGAGAAACCCTTTTATGAAATATTCATTTAAACAATAAAATGAAAAAAAAATGATAATGCATAAAATCCATGAAATATAATGACAAAATCCAAAGCAGGTGGTCCTAATAAACGGTGGGACCCATTTTTTATCAGGACCACTTTATTTCAATTTGTTTTTTGACATCTCAGTCATTTCAAAACCGATTTTGATCATCTATTATAAACTTTGAATTCCTCTTAGAATCGTACGCCTCTTGTGATATTTCACAAGTGGTTATTATCTCACAAGAAGTTAAATCCCTCTACAACAACCAAAACTGTACCACCTTTAAGCAACTGAAGGTAATTTCTTTAATTTCAACAAAGAATCTGTTGTTTTTGCCCTATTACAATTCACATAAATGAGACTGCTATCTAAGTGCCTCTCCGACTGAAAAACATGAACAGTGGTAAAATTTCCTTTTCTTAAAAGTGTCAATAACACGCGTTTAATAACTAAATGTCAAGTACAGGTAAAGTGTTAATGAAAACGATGAGCTTGGTCCATAGATAGTAGCGTTGCATCAAATCGATACCAAGATAAATAAACTGGTTTATATTAGTAGAATGAGACATTCAACAAATATAATAAGCCAACATTTCACGACTTGAAAAGAATCATGATATTTTAGAATATATTTTGTGTCTCGAAATTGATCTAGAAGAGCCTCTTTCTCAGAAATCTGTTTGTGTAATAAGGAGCCATTGATTTCAATAGGCTTCTATAAAGGACAGTGTTCTCGTGATGACGCCCATACACTTAAAACAAAACAAACAAACAAAAATGCCGAAAGGACCAATTTACACTTACGCGAGCGATACACCTACACACACACGTTTGAAAACGTGATACTGCCAATCATAATAATGTCGATGATGATGATGACAATTACAATGGAAAATGTTAAACAAGAGACTATAGCTTGATAGCATTGATTTAATGTATAAACCTACATTGAAATATATAGGCCCTATACATGTACGTGCATTTATTTATTTATGACAATGCATCACGAAACAAAAACAAATCAAACAAATTATTCAAAAGGTTGAAAAAGCATATTATGTTCCTGGACGACTGAAATTATCAGCATTTTTATATCAAGTTTCTTTCAGGAGTATTAATTCTTTACGTGATAGTTGCTAGCGTAGAATCAAGCAAAAAGAGTGTTTAATGACAGGAAGAGATTATTAAGCAGACAGGTGATGATATGGAGTATGAGTTTTCTTCAATTTATTTGTCTTTTCTCTCTCTTTATGAATTATATATTTTTTCAAGATCGCAGCTTTGGCGATTTTAAAAGAGTCTGGAAACTCACCGTTATGTAGGGATAGATTTGATATATGGATGAGAGGGGCTGCTAAGGGGTAAATTATTTTTTTCAAAAAATTCACCTTTGAGTTATCCGGCCCACAGGAATTACTACATTTCAGAGATCGAACAATGTCAATAATTTCTGATTCATTAATTGGAGTAAAAGACAAAGAATTTTGATTACTTTCAGGTTAGTAATCTTTATAATTTTTGATATCATTTATGGGAATAGATGCTGCTAAAGAAGGACCAACATTAACAAAGAAATTGTTAAAAATATTTGCAATTTGGTCAGGATTAGTAATAACTTTATCATTATGAGTAATGCTATCAGGACATTCCGTAGGTTTCTTTTTGAGTATTTCATCAGCAATCCGCCAAAGAGCACTTTTATGTTCCACTCATTAGGCAAAGGAAAGTGTTGAAAATTATTATTTATTTCAAAAAGACAACATTATCAAGTACTTTACCTTTATTATTTAAAACAGTCATGAAAAACTCACAGCAGATCTTTTCCTCAGTGTAAATTTGCGTGGCATTAGAGCAAGAACTGCGCACACTACCGGGTTTACGTCACCTGACACCCACGAGTCCTCCAACCCTCAAGTCATACAGCCCATGAATTCGACACTAAGTAAACAAGGTCCACGAAACTGACACATTAACCCCCGTGTTTTAATGTCGAAGTCGTAGGCTGTTTTTAACTAATATCGAACTCATGGGCTGAATGATTCTTGCTACGGACTGCATGGCTCATGGACTTTTTTTTTCAATGTCAAATTCCTGTGCTGTATGCCCAAGGGTTGTATGACTCGTGAGTATCGGGGTCGTGGGATCTAGGGTAATTTTACCTCCTTCTTGAACAGCTCTGGAGATGAGAGAGAGAAGTTCCAGGAGGAGACTCCGAGGAAGTCCTCGAGGAAGGCCCCTAAGATATGTCTGGTGGTTGCAATCATTGTGTTCCTTTCCCTGGTCATCGTCACCGTCGCGCTCGGGATCGCTCTCAGTGAGTTGTTGTTTTTTTTATCGATTCTCCCCTGACATGACCAGCGCTACGGTTCCATGCAGAATTGCAATTTCTATTCATTGTTTAAAAAATCACAGCTATGGACACCTGTGTATTGCAAACACGCAAAAGAAAAGAACAAATGTGTAAAGAAAGAAACTAAGACAAACCCGAATCGTATTATCCAACTGCATTTTGCTATTATTAAGTGTGACTCAGCATCACAAAACCAACAAAAAAATGCCAGACATGGATGTTTAGTTAAGGGCTGATTCTGAAAGAGCAGACTCTAAGCATTAAAATGATGTATAACTCAATTTAAATGGACTCCCCTTACCTATCTAAACATTGGAAAGAAAGCACACACTCTGGAAAAGTGTGAACGGAGAAAAGAGGCTCTGAAGTTACAGAGTCTATTCAAGCGCTTAATCTTTACCAAGCCGTGCTAGCTGTATAAGGGACAAAACGCAGGATGTAAACCACCGGACCAACAACAATGAAGGGATAATCAGATTTAGGTGAAATTCAGCATGTTCTATTAACAAGTTCTGTCCAAGATTAATGCTAATTTTCAAAGCAGTAGCAGCCTCATCCTTTCAATACTTATTAGACATGTAAGTGAAGAGAGTGCCAAGGATTTCAAGAAATGAGAAGCAGCCTCTAAGACATACCTGGTCATTCTACTCTCCCCTTAATAAGGCCGTAGAAAAACTGCTAAAAACACACTTTCCCATTCATGTCAATATCCGAAACTGAAGAATAATGTAGAAAAAGGATAATTCTTTCAGAAAATATGAAAAACTCAAGATTGACTTGGTTGAACCATTTTTCGAGTCCTCACATAAGATCAAGGGGTGCGACTTCTTGTTTGTTTTGTGATGCACGGTCACAAGTGGTCGAGGTATTAATAACTTCCCGCACAATGCATTCCCAACATCACATGATATTTTAAAAAGATATGCAGACTCTGAAATAACACAGAGAGAGGGAAAAAGTATGTGTATATTGATGATGATAATAATGATTATAATAATGAAAAGGATAATGAACAGAAAGAAATGCTTTTCTGTTTTGTTTTGTTGTGTTCTTATCTGTTGATGAAAGGGAAAAATGAGATAAATTGTCATGTAAAATGGTGAATTCATGATTGTATATCGAAGATTATGTGTACGCCATATCATGCAATATGCTATTTTCCCGTCCCTTGTTGTGTTATTGCTTCAATACTGTAAAGGGCCAAGGACAAAAGACGGCCCAGGGGACATACAGGATACCGGAACAAGTGAGTCATTTTCTTGTTGTTTGGTTTTTCTTTTTCTTTTTCTATTTGCCAAGGTTTAGCGAATGAAGGCAGCCCTTTGCAGATTCAATGACATACTTTGTGTGTGGGGGGGGGGGGGTGGTACTTGTATAGAAAGAAGAGATTTAACAATGCGTTTTATCGATCGTGACCTTGGTCAAAATTTGATGGGTAATTTAAACTTCTTGCAGCATGCAGAACTTGCTCGGATTTTTGACAAATGGATGTAAGAACATATCAAATCAACCAAGGAAGCGTGTACCAAACAAATGCCAAACGGAGAACACACAGAAACTTTAAATTGGATAGTAACTTTATGAGACAAGCGGAGCTGTTAAAGACCTCAACATTGCACAATCTTTTACTCGAACTTTGAATTTGTTTTACAGTGACATGTTTTAGTAGCACACGGAGACATGAATAAATAGGAAATTTACCTCAAAGAGTTTTTTGTGATTATTTGAAAGGTTTGATCCACACTGGAGGGAAATC
Source organism: Diadema antillarum (assembly GCF_040938485.1). Lineage (NCBI taxonomy): Eukaryota > Metazoa > Echinodermata > Echinoidea > Diadematoida > Diadematidae > Diadema > Diadema antillarum. Next base: position 866,699 of record NW_027271314.1, on the reverse strand, counting down.
TTTTTATCACAAATTTGTCACATTCTATAAAGAATACACAGAACTTGAACGACATTATAACAGTTTTCATTCATTAAATCATTTCATTGTCTATTGACTGTTTTCTTTTGTGCTACAACACAAAATGATATAAACTGGCTCATCCCTTCTTTATCCTTTTTAATTGTAAAAGAATTACAAGTGTAGGCCGTTTTCTATGAAACAAATAAAACTACTAGTACATCTCCGTTATCTGGAATAGAAAAATAATTGCCAAAACTCACGTAAACCTCATTATTTGTTTTTTTCTTTTGATCTAAAATGAACAATTTGAAGTTCAGCTTACGGCAGGCGAATCGAGGGAGGTCTCGTCCCCGGGCTACCCCGACCCTTACCCGGACTCGAGCACCCAGTATTGGCTGATCACGGCTCCAGACGATTACCGCATTACCATCGAGTTCCTCGACTTGCGTACTGAAAACTGTAAGTCCGTTAACCTTTGTGAGGTTCCTACAATGTTTTGAGAGTAAATTTGCAGTAGACGATATTTCCTGTGTATCCTCCCTGCTTCTATATAACTAGACCTTATATGGCTTTTGCAGGAAGTGTGGAATAAAAGGCAACCAGGTCAACATGCCGATTTTAAACATTGTATTGTTTTTTCGAAGAACTTTTGAAAACAAAAGAGTATGATGTTAACAACGTAGATTAACATTGCCTACCAACAAGGACAAGTTCCCAACAGGAATGAAAGTCATTAAGCACCTAAACCCGTTGAGGACGGACTGATTTTGCTACAACACGCATTTCCCATAGACACCAATGACATCATCAAATCCAAATCTACACGGAGGCATATGATTCAGAGTGAAGTAATAGCTTGGCTGAAACAAACTGTTTTCCTCGAAATCCTCCAAGAATTACTGTCCTTGTTTTCTCTGGCTTCTACAACATATCGAAGATGTGTGTTTCTTCATTTCTTGAATATACAAAATACCTATATAAATATATGTATGTATATATATATATATATATATATATATATGTATGTATATTGTATAACAATATACACATATGTCATATTAGAATGATTACAAAATATGAAAATGATTGTTTTATATTTCAATAAGTAGATATAACATATCCATCCCTGAAAACTAAGATTATCAGGACGTTAATTGTTATCTCTGCAGTTTTTCCAAAATTTTTCTCTCTCTCGGTTTTGTCTTGGGCTTTCTATATTCTGGTGTTCATAATACTGTCCCGTTTTCTTTCGACACTGCACAGTCTACGACTCGGTACGCGTTGGTAGCTCCGCGGAAGCCGAGGGAGAATTTATCGCCTCCTTTACTGGATACGATCTCCCACCAATTATGACGTCATCGGGCAATGCATTGTGGATCCAACTTTTGAGTGACGACGGCACGGCGGAAAGCGGCTTCCTTGCGAAAGTGACGGCCGTTCACGTTGACGGTAGGTTTAGTTATGCTGCGTTTACACCATGTATGTTCCCGGCAAACACGGCTACCACGGTTGTTTCAGGCCTCCGTGGACTAAACAGAATGGACGTGAAACAACGCGTTGACACGGGATAGGCAAATGTGCCAGGCCGTGATTGCCGTAGATGTCATGTCAGATTTTAAAACTGTCCAAAAAAAAATGTCACGGCAGTCCCGGTGCTAATGAGGAATCTTGTATGCCGTGATAAAACGGGTTGAACACAACGAAACACGATGGCACGTAATAGACTGTAACAAAACTTGGAGGCGGTCCGTAGCGGAACGAGAATGGAAGTATTGACAGTCTAACCTGACCAGACGCCATGAGAACAGCGTCATTATGTTCACCGTTGCAAGGACTGGAACGAACAAGACTAGAATACGAAGAGGGGAAAACAGGAGAATGTCTCATCTACCCACGGCGCACTGCGTTTCGGGCAAATGGGGCGGACGTGGACGCCGGGAACATGGTGTGCTCCCCACTTGCACTGATGTCTAATGAAGCGAGCATTGTTGTTTGCTAGAAAGTAGTTCTCGAAAATTAATCTGTCACTATGACATCGTACAGAATAAACAAACGAACAAATAAAGCGACCAAGTTTATGAACAGCCATGGTGAATTTCATGGTGTCTGTCATACTACGCTTTAAGTTTGCTTAATGAGAATAACGATGTCTATAAGCAGTCTATTACATCAGAATGTTTCGTATTTTACAGACTTAAATTGCAGCACTTTCACTGGTCAAGACACCTATACTGACGAAGGAGTCCTAACGTGGTAAACATTGCGTTTACTGCTACTTATTCGTGAAATTTACTTCACTTTTTGAAATTCTTGCGAATTTAGTCTGTGTAAAGTCGTTCATTTGTTACCCAAATTGTAATGATGTTGCTTTGAAATTTAAACATAAAAATAATTACATATTGATATCATATTTATGCACACACATACACATATCTATCTATATAATTGAAGAGTTTTGATGCAAAAATATATGAACGACATTTCGAAAATTCTTAAAGGAATTATATAGTTTTAGTTGAGACCTAACTTCAGATTTGTGAGATAATGAGAAATCTCTTCTAAAATATGATAGAGCATGTAATTCCTTGAAGAATTCAACATCTATATGGTGAAAATTGGTTTTCAAATGGCTAAGATATCCACAACAGAGCGATTCTGATAAAAGGCGGGACCTACCTTTTACGATTGCTTTGTTTTCCTTCGTTTTTGGATGTTTCAGCCATTCCAAAAATGATTTTCATCAAAATCAAACTGTGAATGTCTTTTTAAAAAGTCGTCGGCGGTGTGGCAAAGATAGGGGAAGAGATTTCTATTTTTAGTCATGCTCCGCTTCGTTCGATCCTTCTTGTAGATGCAGCCATGGAGTGCAGCGGCGACGAATTGCCTTGTAGGTACGTGAGGGCGTGCTATAGCGAGGAGGACAGGTGCGATGGAAGCTACAAGTGTGTTTCTGGAGAAGACGAGGTGGGCTGTGGTAAGTTCGAATTTCAATTTTTTCATATATTATAATATGTACAATATTATTATTATCATTATTATCATTATTATCATTATTATCATTATTATTGTTATTATTATCATTATTATTTCAGTCGCATTATTCATTGTCATGAAGACGCACATATTACACACACGCGAGCGCGCGCTCGCACACACACACACACACACACACACATTGAGACCGCTGAATGATGGCAAGTCATTTCGTTAAATTAGGTTTGATATTATTTTACTCTAAGTCGCATTGATGTACAGTAGAAGCATTCATTTTCACAACGAGAAGAATGACCATCCACACTTGAATGACAAATCAATGGCAAAAAGCAAAGAATGTCAAAGTGAAATAGGTCTCCCTTCAGTAAAATATTACTGAATGAGGACTGATTAGACTTCAAAGTTTACAGTACGTACACTTTAAGTGTGACACAAATCACTGCACCAACAATGGTTAAAGCTTTAATGCGAAGTACACCATTTATACACTTGCTATCCACTCCTATCTCTGTTAGCTTTACACATTTCGACATGCATAAATACGAACTCATAGCATAATAATGTCACGCACATAGTGCATCCATGTTCCAGCCTGGTGCATAAAATATGCAGAATTTACTCGTTTCGAATGAAGTGGAAGATGGCACATCTGGCTGAACATTTACTTTGTCTCCGTACTCCTTGCCGAAAGATTTCTGGTCTTTGACAGATTTCCAGCTCGTGCCATGACTATCCGACCTTGCAATTGCCTCCACCAGGGGTAAAATCAATCTAAAGCAAAGTCAGCCTCAACAGCTGAGCTTGGCGACGCTTGTAGCTATCAGAGCGTACAAGTGTAATGACATCTTAATGGCATGTAATGAAGAAAGATTCTGAGCTAATTAACCGGACACAGCTGATCTCGGTGACTGCGCGGATTAGGTTCGAAGGAGACGGTTTTGATGTGTTGCACGGGTATGCCGCCTACTGTATCAATGACATATAAAACATTAAATCCCCCACCCCTCCCCTCTCTGTTTCGTTTTCACCCCCTTCTTTCATCTCTCTCTCTCTCTCTCTTTCACTATCTCTCTGTATATAAATATGTATATATATATATATATATATATATATATATATATATATATATATATGTGTGTGTGTGTCTGTGTGTGTGTGTGTGTGTGTGTGTCTGTGTGTGTGTCTGTGTGTCTGTGTGTGTGTCTCAATCCACCTTTTTCTATTCCCCCCCCCCCACTCTCTCCTTCGTCGGGGTGGTAGTACATATTTGAACACTTACTAGATGTTGGACATTCACATAAGTACCTTTTTGATGTATATTGCTATCGCGCAAAGATAATGAAATAAATATACACATGGGGAAGTGTCAGCAAAAGTACAACGCGTAATTCCGCATACAATTCGGCCCTGCTCCTCAAATAAATATCTGGTATGAAATTTACCTATATCCGACGTTCTGGATTGTGAAGATTAATAATGATTGCGTTTTCAACGTTTTATCCATAGACTTTTACGTAAACTTGGTTCCTTGGGCCATGTACCTGCACCTCTTTTGAACGTCACAGAGGGTTGAGGGGTACATACGCCACTGGAGGCAAAATTGACAATTACCGGTATTCGACAATACAAATGAAGATGCGTATGCCGCACGGATTGATCATGTTCATCGGCAAACATTCGGCTTCCTTATTGCAACCGAATGTCAAAATGAATGAAAACCACCGATTATTTATAATTTTTGGAAGTAGCCATTACAAAAAAACAAAAAAACATGTGCGTACATGGTCAGGTTGGATTCGAACCAATGACCTCCTGATAGCTAGACAGGCGTTATATCCACTGGACTACCAATCTTCCGCCTGTTAATCAGTATAAAGCGACCGGGGGTTCCCACTATCATGATTGGCGCCACGATTGAAATCGTAGTCTTAAACGTGAAGCAATCGTGGTGACCTAATTTGATCGTATCAGGTTGTATCAGATCTTGAGGTCAATCGTGGCAATCGCGTTAGAAAAATTTTGGACGGCTCAAAAATTTTGTGCGATTAACACGATTAATTTTGGATCGTGATCATCGCATCAGATTGTCTTGGATCGTATCAAAACACAGCAAATCTCATCTAATCGTGCGTCTTAACCGTGTTGATCGGGATCGGCTTTTCCACTTTCCTTCTGCTTATGTTTTTTGTGTGCACATTTCCCTTATTTTACTCGCAAATCGTTTATATTTTGCATTCCGCGAGGTGGTAGCCTCCATCTTTAGATTACCATTTCCAAATGGTAAATTGTATGATTGTTAAGGCATTTCATTAACATTATTTGTATTAAAGGTATGATTTATTGGTTTATAATTTCATGAAATGAAAGTTGTATCATAAATTGTTAGGTATTTTCATACATGTATGATCAATCCATATCACCATTCCACAGTCACACGAAAAGGAGTTCCCCGTAATCGCTTTGGGCATTTTTTTTTTACGAAAACAAAAATGAATAAAAAGAAAATGGCAATGGTATGTCTTCATTTGGCTACTTTTTAAAAGTATACAACAGTATCCTTTTTTGGGGGGGGGGGGGTGAGAAGTATTCTATTTCTTGTGTATCATATAGTCTAATAATTAAACCTTGTTGTTGTTTCATCATCCAACGTTTGACCCCTTCACATCTATTGTGACACTTTTCATGTTTTCTTTTGTGGTTGGTTGAGCAAAATTTTAGAGGAACCCCGCTCCAGCGGGCTTCCCACTATCGTGCGATCCATTGCGAACGCCACGATTGGACATTCGTAACTGATCGTGGAAAATTTGTTGAACTGGTCTGAAATTTCACGTTTCGATACGAGGTTATGCGAGTCAATACGTGTTGGTACGCTTGGATGCGATATGTCACGATTGGTCTATTTCAAGCGATACGATCTGTCACGATCTGGTCTGCCGTTCAAATACGATCCGACAGGATTGTCCCGATTGAGTTCACGATTGGAACCGATCTAACATGACCATGACGATCAGGATCCCCGATCTGGTACGTGCAGCAACGTTCCAATACGAATACCGCGAACCAAAACGGGCTGCTGAGATAAGATACGATATCTTTCACGATCGGGATCAAAAGCGACCCCCATTTAAGGCGCGATTGGACCCGAATGGGAATATTATAGTCCGGTTGACGATGGATTTCATTGTTTCACTTAAATTATGCAGAGTGATTAGGCCTATTAATTTTATCCACAACCATTGATGATGGCAAGGCTTGACAGGTTGACGATGATGACAACGTAACCTTTGCAGTATTGCTAATGACGATTATGTTATCAGAGAGAAAGCAGCACCCAGGCCAGCCATAACTTCAGATATTCCCTCGTCTGATATTAAACGTAAAGGAATTAATAGATTATTAAATCGACATGCTCACCCTCCCCCCTCACAAAAAAATGAAATATCGAACCCAAACAAATAAGATCAGCTGATTGCCCCTCTTCCCCCCCCCCCAAAAAAAAAAACAACAACAAAAAACAGCAAGACAAAATGACCTTTCTCTCCAATACATGAAGAAAATAATTATATGATGAAATGGAAGCTAAGAAAGAGGATCGGATCATTTTGAATGTTATGTAACATAGTATTATTTTTTTTTTCAAACAACATTTTATTTCGATTTCATCATCCATCGTTGATTACAATTCAACATGTAGTTGTGTTGCTTGCTGCGTGACATTTCAAACGTAGGCCTATATCAAAATATTACAAAATGATTCTTAGGACTGTCATTGTGTCAATTTCTGATTATTCTACTATACAATACACAGTAACTGCTTCACAATTATAGTCATCCCCGCTGCCTAATGGGTCAGCAAAACCAATATGTATGTACAATACACATTACAAAATATACCCATTGACTTCGTCCGTATACTCGTCACAGCAGTAATTATTAGATAATGAAATCAAATATTGTTAAGGGGTCAAACAAAAGGCCTGCATACCTATTTATCAGGGGTCAACAAAAAGCCTACATACCTATGTACACAAATACATACAAAAGCTTTACAAATGTACATGATCAATGTCTGTACATAATCCATACCTATAAAACATTACCCCTTCATCGCTCACCCGCATAACCTCATCAACACTTCCCCCTCTGAATAGAATATCCCTATTCTATTCAGAGTAGGTAAGCATATAGTCTCCATACCGTCAAGCCTCGGCTTATTTTGAAGACCCTTATGCTTAAGTTCCATAAGCTGTTTGTATTTGTCTTGTATAATTGTACTAAAAACTATGTGTTGATATACTGTTTGTCATAAATGACATGTACCATAATCATATCTGATGTAACGGAATTAAGCAGAAATAAATCAAATCAAATCAAATCAAAACACTTCCCCCTCTAGATAGGCATACTCCAGGTATACCTCACTCCAGCACAGATACACACACATATTTGCACACACACACACACACACACAAACACACACACACGCCCACAAACACCGAACCTGTTCACCAAACAATCAACAACAAAAAGCACCCCCCAAAAAAAACAAAAACAAAACAAAAACAAAAACAAAACAAAACAAAACAAAACACAAAAAGGTAGCAATAGATGTGATGATTACTAAAACATGAGAGCACTCTGGGGCGAGTAAGTCTCACAGTGTTAGTTATATGAAAGATACTTTAACCTGAAACACAAACTAAGACAAGGAAATTCAGGGAAACTTTTGAGGTACCAAAACTTTATGTTATCTTTAAGATCTGATACAATCTGATAAGACCATCACGCTTGCTGCACGATTAAGACCACGATTTCAATCGTGGCGCCAGTCGTGATAGTGGGAACCCCGCTGATAGCAGCAGGTACGGAGTATTTACGATTCTTGCCTCGAGGTGCTTTTATTGCAACTAATTGACAAACTACCTTTCATTAACGTAAATGAACACCGATAGATTAATAAACTATCCCTTCTCACCGTCCACGTCCACAGCCTGCTCGAACCCATTCTTCTTCAAGTGCTCAGACGGCCGCTGTGTCGACCGTATTCGTGTCTGCGACGATGTCACCCACTGCTCGGATGATGAACTTCACTGTGGTGAGGTTGGCTTATGTGTTTACGTGATCATATCCTTAAGCCGCGACTCCTTCGCAGTTTCAGAAATGTCCGTATACTGTACACATTACTTTAAAGGGATGGTATACTATTGGCTGAGGTGAGGATTCAGCATTTATTTATTTATTTATTTATTTTTTTGCGAGATACTAATACTGTAGAAACCACTCTATGAAATGTTAAAGGGAATGTATACAGTGCTGGTTGAGGTAAGGACTTAGCTTTTAACGTTTTGCGAGATATGCAGAAACCACTCGATGAGATGTCAAAGAGCATGCAATTCTAAGGGGTATCAAAAGTTTGTTTGATGAAATTCGGTTTTGAAATGGCTGAGATATCCAAAAAAAAGGTGAAACAAAGAGATCCTAATAAAAGGCGTGGCCTTTCGTTTTTTAATATTATCAGTTTTTTGGGGATCTCAGCCATTTGAAAACCAATTTTCATCAAATATACGTTGATTCCTTCTTAAAATTACATGCTCTTTCATATTTCATAAGAGGTTTCTCATTATCTCACTTAGGAATGTTCAAAACATGAATTCTCACCTCAACCAGTACTGTACAGTCCCTTTAAAGAGCATAGAAACAATATTCAGAGGAATTCAAAGTTCATTAGATGTAAATAGGTTTTGAAACGACTGAGATATCCAAGAACAAAGTGAAAACAAAGCGATTCTAGTGAAAGGTGGATCCTACCTGTTAGTAGGATTGCTTTGTTGTGGATATGCCAGCTATTTCAAAACCAATTTTCATCAAGTAAACTTTTTTTTTATTTCTCTTTCAGAATTATATGCTCTCTCATGTTTTATAGAACTTTTCTCATTTTCTAAAAAAAAAAAAAAAAAAAAAATGTTTGAAACCTGAAGCTCCATCCTAGCTGAAACGGCACACCATCCCTTTAACAGGTTCCCATAATTGAATGTTAGTTGTTCTGACGTAAGGAGAACAGCTATGTTTAACAGCTGAAGTGAATCGTGTTATCATTTTCTCGAGGATGTTACACTTCAGGTAATATTCTAAAGACTTCGAGTCTCGCTGTTCCATTTCTTTTTCTTTTCCTTATCATCGTCCCACGCTTGACGTAATACTCTTGCGGAGCTGCTAGTTGTCTTGCAGCAGCAGCAACAGTGGTAGGAATAGTAGTAGCAGTAGTAGTAGTACATGTGATTATTGCTGTTGTTGTTGAGCAGTAGTAGCAGCTGTTGTGGCAGTAGTAGTTGTAGTATAGCAGCAGTCTATCAGTTGTAGTAGTAGTAAATGTAGTAGCAGCAACAACAGTAGTAGTCGTAGTAGTAGTAGTAGTAGTAGTACGTAGTAGTAGTAGTAGTAGTACGTAGTAGTAGTAGTAGTAGTAGCTGTTGTTGTTGTATAGAAAAAACTAGTAATGGTAGCAAAAGTAGCAAAAGTAATTTTAAAGGCAATATCAGTTTATTATTCGTCATTGTTAATCGCTCGTTTATCCGTCAGATTTCCAATGCGATGTCGGTTACACGGTGAATCGCGTGTTTGTATGCGACACCACGAACGATTGCGGCGATTTCAGCGACGAAAAGGATTGTGGTGAGTAATCTTTCTGACTGAGTTTTCATCAGTCGGTCAACATTTATATCGTTGATAAGCTTTATTGTCTTTTCCATGTTAACTGGTCATTATTATTATTATTATTATTACTATTATTATTATCTATTCGTCTAAAAACATCGCAGTATATCAGTACGATAAACAATACAATACAATACAATTCAATGGAATATATAACACATAGGAATGACAAGGGGCAATTAAGAAAAAAAATGCTACATGCTGGTAAGAAATCGGCAAAAGCAATATAAATTGTTATTTCTTGGAAATATGCCATGTTACTGTTATATTTTTGTTTTATCTCAGAGTTATTTCTAATTGCTGTTATATCATTCTTAATTTTTCCAATCAAATCGAAGGAACTCAATCATAGAGTCAAACATCATCTCGTTATGTAATCTTTGCAAGGAAGGTCAACAGCTAAAAGAGAGCAATCATCAACACAAGCGCAGAAAACATCAATGTTTTGTGCAAGAAGAAATACATGAAGTAGGATCGTCCAGACATAATCATAGTAACAATGCTTGGAAGCATGCCACGTTACTACTATATTTCTCTGTTTTTTCTTAGTCATTGCTTGCTGTTATATTAGTCCTCAGTTTTCAAATTAAGTCCATGGAGATCAGACATAGAGTCAATGATATCGTTACGAAAGAAATCTAATCTTTGCAAGGAAGGTCAAGAGCTAAAAGAGAGTAATCATCAACACAAGCGCAGAAAATGATTAATGTTTCGTGCAAGAAGAAATGCGTAACGTAGGATCGTCCAGACGTAGCGTTGCTCGGAGGCATGCCATATGTTACTGTTATATTTTAATGATATTTCCGAGTCATTTCTTGCTGTTACAATAATTAGTCTTCAAATTTCAAATTAAATCAATGGAGCAAAATCATAGAGTCAGTCATCTTGTTATGTAACCTTTGCAAGAAAGGTCTAGAGAAAAATAGCGAGCAATCATGAACACAAGAGCAGAGGATTATCAATGTTCTGATAAAGAAGAAAGTACTTACAGTCATGACAGTAGGATCGCTAAAACGTAATTATAGTAACATTGTGCGCTGCCTGGTGCCTGGAAGGCATTCTTTGTTACTGTTATTATGTTCGCGTTATTTCCAAGTCATTGCTTGCTCTTATATTAGTCTTCAATTTTCAAATCAAGTCGATGGATATCAGTCATAGAGTCAATGATATCGTTACGAAAGAAATCTAATCTTTGCAAGGAAGGTCAAGAGCTAAAAGAGAGCAATCATCAACACATTAGCAGAGGATTATCAATATTTGTGTATAAAAATAAATACTTACATATTGTAGTATCATCGAAACATAATTACAGTAATATAGTGCGGCGTCTAAAAGGGATGCGGGGTTTATGATCTGTTTAGCCTCAGGGACTCGTTTGCCTTGCTTTGTCTTTAATCTTAGATATGAAATGCTTTTTCTTTGTTTCCATGGCAACGCCGGGATGACGTCTGGTATAATCTGCATCCGTAGAATGCACTGGGGAGCGGTGGCAGTGTCCCGGAGGCCCATGCATCTATAAGAACAACGTGTGTGACGACTACTTGCACTGTCCAGGAGGAGAAGATGAACAAAATTGTGGTATTTATACGATTTTCTTGTTCAAGATAATAGTAACATTTCATTGTTTGATTACGAGCTGCTTAGGGAGCTGTCATAGTCGTGATAAACATCGTAACTTAATTAGAATCACTATCATTGTCATGGTAACAGTTAGTTAGGACTATAGAACTATTTTTCGGCGAAAGGCATATTCCCCTCTCTCATGTCTCTGGCTCTAAATTTTGGAATTCTCTCGATAACAGCATGAAAAAAGCTTGGTGTTTTAATACTCTCCTTTGAAATTATTCTATTCAAAAATTCTTTTCTGGCAGAATGATCATACTCTTGTAGGCGCTAATTTCAAGTCCTTTTTTTAAATCATACTCGTTTATCGTTTTATAACACAATCTCCTGTCTATACCTCCGTGAGACCATGAACTCGTTCATTGTGTGCGTTGGTATTGACCTTCCAACCTCTCTTCCTTCACCCTTTCCCCGTCATCTTTAGTCTCTTCCTGTTATTCCTTCCACACTTATCTTTTCTCTTTTCATAGAAAGAGAGCTGCCTTGTGTTTGTTTGTTTGTTTGTATGTTTGTTTGTTTGAATGATTGTATTTTTTTGTCTTTCCTCTCTTAATAAACGCAATTTGTCTAGTCTTGTTATTTAACTGGTCAGATATTAGTCATTGTTTGTGAAGAGACTGCAAACTACAAGCTTTGCTTTTTAGCAGTCCTCTCCATTTCCGATCAATTTCGACTCGTCAGTTATCATGAAAGTAATAACCCTTTCATATTGGTTCACATCATTTTCCTTGATTGTTCTGTTGTATCGTTTTTGAGTAGTTATGTGTATTCAAATGTTCATGTGCAATCAAATTTTTCTTGGAGACGAAATAAAAAAGAAAATGAAGTGAATTGTAATCACAAAATCTAGTCGTGCACATAATCGCTAATGCTCTTCCTACCTATGTACAATAAACTGTATTAAAGATCATAATACTATGCACTGTGCGTTTCGACGTACCAGTGCCCCGCATATGAAAAAAAAAACCGCCCTCTATTGACTTGTCCAATTATTGTGCTCAAGCTCAATGATCCACCTGAAACACAATTTTCGGCCTGCACGTGCACCCTGATAATGGGACATTGATAATGACGTTGTTAGTATAGCTTTCTGTCGAAGAAATATCAAGCCGGAAGGTTTAATTGTTCAAGTGCAACATTGCTTACCTTATTGTACATGTCTACTATTTTTGTTATTGGGTAGATCGTTTGATCTGCTGTTCATACATTGAGGCCTGATCTGTAGATTGCTGTGGTTGAAAGGCGTAATCTTCAGGACATTTTCTAATCAAGATATTTTTGCAATATCTCAATGTCTACGAAGTACGTAGTAGATTTAGGAAGATATATTGCGCAGTGTCGATGATTGAAATGGAATTGAGCAAAAACGGTCTTGGATTCAAAATATGATTATGGTGTTGTTTTGCTGTTGAAAAAAAAAAAATTCTAGCCCACCAATTGAACAAACTCCACATAATGATGTACGTATTATACTGTAGCTATCAATCTGAAAGAGATTTAACTATTGATAAAGTTTAGAAAATGGTATCCAACTAAAAAAAAAATGATCACACATTTTATCGTAAGGCATTCTATCGAATCGCTTGAAATTGTTTTCGAGCGACCAACACATGTGTGCATGGGAAATTATGCACAGATGTGGGACTTCATTGTTATTTTAATTCGCTGGTGTCATGAGTGGTTTAATACCATGGCAACCTTGAAGTCTTTCAGGCATAAGGTTATTGGAGTCAGCAGAGCGGATGGGCTCTGCCGCGCTCTTCCTGTTTTAGAGTGTCAGTATCAAAAGCCATGACATCGAAGATTCCATTCGCAACGGCATTTACCATTGTAGGCAGAGAATTTCAGAGGTACTACAGGGAAGTTTAGATAGAGAGAGAGCGATAGCGAAAGTGCAATTCGAAACCATATTCAGGTCGACCTGAAATAAAAGAGAGCATCAAATCCGAAAAGTAACAGTTTCATCGATATAGTACATAGAGCAAGAAAGTTATGAACTAAAAGGAACTCCATAAGTTCAAGGAATGATTATAATTGATATGACTATTATATTCATAGCTATACATTATACAGAGGTTATTGCCAGCCACTATTCAATTCAATTCAGTTGAATTTTTCATTTCGTTTTTCGACGAGATCATAGGCATTTCACTCTATTTGGTAACAGAGAATACGGTTTCATAGGCAAAACAAGTAAACTGATACAATATTGTGGAGCCTGTTATAGTAGCTAATTATACGTTGTCATGAAAATTAAAGTAATAAAAATCAAATAACAATACTCAAACGTGGAAAATGGAAGGACCCACGAAAAAGACAGCTTGTAGAATACGAGAAATTGTATTCGAGATGTTTTCTTTTTACGTTTTATTTTGAATATTTACTCGGCCTATCTCCCACCTAATTTGCATTTTGGGTTGCCACAACTGTCATTTTTCTTTATCTTTATTTTTTTTTTCACGGATTTGATGAAAACTCTTACATTTGTGTTCTATGTGTTAAACTGTTAAAGTCAACTTCAACACAATGTAAAGTTTAATTCAAATCTCTTCATCATTGCTTTTCTTTTTCCCTTTATCTTTGTCTCCTGTTCCCTTTAATCTACACTTTCTCTACACTTTCATTTTTTCCACAGTTTGTAAATCCTGGCAGTTTCAGTGTTCGAATAGCAGCGTGTGTATCCCGTACTGGGAGCGGTGTGACGGCAGTTACGAGTGTGACGATCACTCCGATGAGCAGGACTGTCCAAGTACGCCAAGATACTTGTCATTCAGTCATTATAATAGAATATAGTTATACATTATATAGATGATGACTGGCGGGGGGAGGGAACATACCGAATGTTCCACCCGAAGGGTTTGAAATGCTATTGAGGGAGGTTATAAGTCCCGAGATGAAGTCGAGGGACTTATAGCCTCCCGAAATGGTATTTCAAACCCTGAGGGTGGAACGTTTGTTCCCTCCCCCGCCAACAAAAGTCATCATCTGTTATATTATATAGGTTAGTCAAATCTGCTTTTTCACATTGTATGAAATAGGCAAGTTTATCCTATCGATTGCGTGAAAAATAGATGATCGTTCAATCGTTTGGTATCATTTGTCATTTGTTACGTGAAAATGTTTTCCCATGGGAGAACATCACAAAAATGTTCTGCCCATGGGCGAACATAACCAATGAGCTTCCATCACGTGACAGTGTTTAGCCAATCACTAACCGGTATTTGACTAACCCATTTAATATAAAGGAATGTTTTACCGGGAAGGATATGTTCCCACCTTCATGATTGGTGTTTTATTATTTACCAATATGAGGATCACGTTTTATCGGCTGCGTCTTATACTGATATCTACAAGAGTTATCGTTCACGTGTATAGCAAACACTTCAAGAACTAAAAACCAAAAAGTAACTGTCTCCTAAGTTCCCATGATATGTTGATAGTTTGCCCAAACGCGACATAATCATTATTTAGGAATAGAAGTAGTATCAGAGGGACCGGCAGTGGACGAAGTTGTTCAAGCAGAAATAATTCAGATAGTAGACGTAGAAGTAGATGTTAGTTCATGTACCAGTAGTTATCAAATTCTTGTATCCAGGCGTGTAGTCCAAGTTACAAGTTACTTCGAAATGGTGTCATTTCGTTACGATGTTGTCATTTCGTCGACGAAATGACTGATTTCGTAACGAAATAGGCCATGCGACACTTGGCGCCCCATACAGCTCGCACCAGCTCCCCACCAGCTCGCAGGCTCAGGTCGCACAGTGGGCATTGGGATTTACACGTTGAGGCAATGCTCGGTGAACCATTCGAGAGCACCTGCTAGCCTGTTTACTCTTTTTTTTTTACCACTATACGCTCACACTCGAGTAATCCACGTGGTTTGAATGCAAACCTATTAAGTCACGAGCCCCCCCCCCCCCCCCAGCAAAAAAAAAAAAAGGATAATAATGATAATGATAACAGCAGTATATAGTACTGGTAATACTAGTAGTAGAAGAAGAAGAAGAAGAAGAAGAAGAAGAAGTAGTAGTAGTAGTAGTAATAATAATAATAATAATGATAATAATAATAATAATAATAATAATAATAATAATAATAATAATAATAATAATAATAATAATAATGATAATAATAAAGATAAAAGGTCACTTTCAGTCGAACTGTTTAACGATGTTTTGCTCCTCCTGCAGCTTGCTCCGGCCGTCTTCATCAGTGCGAATCCTTCCAGTGCATCGCCACAGACAAGGTGTGCAACGGGGCTCGGGACTGCTTTGGAGGAGATGACGAAATTAACTGTGGTGAGTTAAAAAAAAAAGATGCCAAGCTAACGGCAATAATGTTTTCTGTCATCATGCTTCAAATTTTACAACCTGATTTGTGTTATCGATTTTTTTCTTTTTTTCTTTTTTATTACCACCGCCAACGAGGTTATGTTTTGGCCGGCGTTAGTTTGTTTGTCTGTTGGTATGTCTACTTGTTTGCAAAATCATTCATAAAATTAGGAACGGATTTGGATGAATTTTGCAGGAAAATTTGCCACTGACGCAAGAAAGAAATCATTAAAATCTTAATAGTGTTTTTGAATCACCGTCTCAATCAATTGCATGTGCACTGTCATCTAGCACGGTTTCATGCAAGGAGATGAAGTTGACTAATTACTTATTGCAAGATGAATAAAATTCTTACCAAAATGTGAATAGAGAGACTATAAACAACAATAACGAAAGTTTAAATGATGTGTCTGATTTAATTTTCGAGACAATGAGACCATACCGAGCTGCGAGGAGGGCGAGTTCCGCTGCCCGAACGGGAAGTGCCTCCGACCAAGCCTGGTGTGCGACGGAGTGGACCAGTGCCGCGGCGGTGTGGAGGAAGAAAACTGCACCATGGGTATGTGCTGCTATTAAAGCTTAAAGAACACGTTCACTTGAATATGATGATGATGATGATGATAATAATAATAATGATGATGATGACGATGATGATAATGATTCGCAGCATTTGTAGATGTGGTACTTGTGGAGGGAGAAAACTGCACCACGGGTATAGGTATGAATAAATGCCGCTAAGCTTAAAGGACAAATTCACTCAAATATAATGTTGATGATGATGATGATCCGCAGTATTTACAGATGTGATACTTGTGGAGGGAGAAAACTGCACCACGGGTAGGTATGAATAAATGCTGCTAAGCTTAAAGGACAAATTCACTCAAATACTCTCTAAAAACAATCGAGTGAAAATATTCACTCCTAAAAGAGTGAATACAAAAAAGAGTAGATTTAGAGTGAAATTGGAGTGAATTTTGAGTGAAAATGTTCATTTTCACTCGTTTTAGAGTGATGTCAGGGATCACTCCAAAATCTTCGAGTGATCCCTGAGGTCACTCCAAAATGAGTGAAATTGAACATTTTCACTCAAAATTCACTCCAATTTCACTCTAAATCCACTCTTTTTTGTGTTCACTCTTTTAAGAGTGAATATTTTCACTCGATTTTTTTTTTTAGAGAGTATGATGATGATGATGATGATGATAGTGATGATGGTGATGAT
The DNA here is from genome assembly GCF_040938485.1 of Diadema antillarum. Classification (NCBI taxonomy): domain Eukaryota; kingdom Metazoa; phylum Echinodermata; class Echinoidea; order Diadematoida; family Diadematidae; genus Diadema; species Diadema antillarum. The sequence goes on along the minus strand of NW_027271314.1, from coordinate 849,812 downwards.
CCACATCATTTGTATAGCGCCATAAATTTGTTTTAGAAACATTCAAAGGCGAAGACTCCTCCCAAAATATGGGTGGATGCAGCAATATTAGTAGAACACATCAGCAAAAGTTTGAGGAATATCGGAAGTCCGATACAAAATTACGGATGTTTGAAAGTTTTTGTGCAGCGATGGTTTCATGAAAAGACTACTACAGTTTGTGCGGTCACGTATATGTCAACGATGTATAGCAAAATATAAAGTAAATTTCAGAAAATTTCTCTTTTTTTTAATGAAAAGCACACATTCCCTCAACTTGTTATTATCGCATGTTAAGGGTCTTCCTGTCAAACCCTCTTTTATTTTGGTAGATTGCGTTGAATTTTGTGGTTGCATGTGTGTGTGCATGTGTGTGTGTGTTGGGGTGGATGCGTGATCTTTCCCCAGAAAAGCGAAAATATGAATATATATTATTTAACCCAAACTTCTCAACACCTTACCTCCTCCCCTCCCAGAGGTTAGTACTGAGTCAAATGGTGTGGATCCTAGCTGCATACCTTGCTCGAGCGGGGAATGCGTCCCACCCAGTGCCCGGTGTGACGGGAACCCCGATTGCGCCAGCGGAGAGGATGAGGACGGGTGCATGGTGGAAACTCCGGCCCCTCGTACGCATCTACCATTGCAATCTCAACTTGGTTTTATTTGGGCGTTTTTCTCGTCATCGGTGTTTTTTTTTTCCCTCATCCTTTTCCTGTTCAGAGTTTGTGATTTCTTTGCATTACATGCTATTCCACGCAACCGGATAGGGGCAATTAGACCCAAACATACATACATACTGCACAGTGGTCAGTGCAGAAACTACACAGCATGGAACAATAATTATAGAATTTGCCTTGACATGCCCAATATGATTATAACAAGGAAATGTGGACCTTGACATAAATATTTGTAAAATGCTCACAAAAACAAAAACAAACAAAAAATGATTGATTGATCTAGCGTGTACTTTCCTCTTCGGACGAATAATTATATACTTTTTTTGGGGGGGGGGGGGGGTGTTATCTCAATCAACGCGTGCCAACAAAAACTTTCATCCCTTTAATGTCAATGTAAGAGAGTTGCTCAAGATGGACAAAACTCACTGTCGGCGCCTCCCTAATAATTTAGTGAATAATTCTTGTTTTGTTTTGTTTTTTTCTCGCTCTCTTTCTAGCCTCTTGCGAAGATGGACAGTTCCTATGCACTTCTGATGACTCGTGCGTACCGATATCACGGAGATGTAACGGGATTAAAGACTGCCCTCAACGTGAGGACGAGACAGCATGCGATCAAACGACTGGTGAGAAGTCTCTTCTAAAACGGATATTTCGGTTTGGTTCAATTAGTATTCCACATGACACTTTTCAACCATTTTATACAAGTACCGTCATGACAATGATTATCTACATTGTATTCAAGAGCAAGGCAACTGAAAACAAAATGGACTATCACTGGAAATTCAACGCAGACACATAAATTTTCATCCATAGAAGCATTGACCGTAACTACTCATTATTCAAATAACAATGTCAGAAGGCCAGGAAATTCGTCTGCAGAAATTGATGCCATCGTGATTACATGAAATTGAACCTTCTTCCTAACGCTTTCTCACCCTCACTTTCACCTGGATTTTAGACGCGTGTTCGAGCTTGGACGATAATGCCTATTTCGTCTGTGATGGGAAGACAGACTGTGAGGGTGGTGCCGACGAAATGTGCGGTGAGTTTTCAGTGCCTATAGGCCCAGTAAAGCTGAGTATGAGAGAATATTAATATTCTCTTGTTTCATCCTTTAACACTCAGTACACATGTACTTACATATCATCGCATTTAACTCTGTAAAGATGTATAGTTCAGATTCGACTTTTCATCGTCACAGGTAGTTTGTTTATGTTTTTAGACGAATTGTACGGAGTAAAGGCGTGTTTAAGATCATTTGCTTTAGTGTTCGTGCTCTGTCATATTGAAATTGTGTCTTTTGGCACAGCGATTTATCCAGTGGGATAATCACTAGACTGCACGCATCTAGCACGTTTTTATGACAAGCCAAATGTCCCATAAATTTAAAAAAAAACTTTATCGAATGATAAACTTTATGGGACGTTTGGCTTGCCATAGGCGTTCATCATGAATCAGTAGCCTGCATAGTTGCATTATTACGTGCAGGATGGATGCACTGTACATGTCTCTTTGATTTTGAAAAAAAAAATGAAAGATTTGGAGAATAACGAAATTGTGAGCAGGGGTTACCTAAGAAAACAGTTTTTAGATGTGCTATAACCTAACAAACGAGCGATTGCTTTATTTGATATCATTGGCTACTTTTGATACAGAATGCGGTATAACACCAGCATTGGCATCGAAGATTTACGGCGGTCGAGTGATCACGAGGAGGGGCGAATATCCGTGGCTGGTCATGTTTAGCGGTAAGTTACTCATATTGTATAAATTTGATTGATCATATCAGAAGAGGTGTTTGAAGCGGAAAAGTTGAATAATATTTACATCAACGGATTATTCGCAACCTTTGTGACTGTTATGAATGTTTGCTGTATTTACTGTTATTATAACAGTCGACTTTTAAGATGCCTGGCTTGAGTCTCTACAGAGGAAGAGAGAAGAGAGACACACCTGTTTTACGCTTGGTAGTTAAGATTATGCTCTCTGAGTATTTTGACTTACCAAAACGTTAACAAACCATGCATTTTTTTTTTGAAAGGGAGAGAGATTTGAAATGCTATCTACATAGTCTTCCTCAATTGAGTTTCAAGTTCCTACAATCTTGACGATGGAATACTTTCTATGTTCTCATTCCCACCCGTCGTTAACCATAATGTTTTAAATAAAACCAATAAAACAAACGAAGGCCCTCTCACTTTAATAAATTTAGTTTGATTATATGTATCTTTGGTTATCGCACTTACAGTTTACAATTCCACTCGCGGAGCGAGCTGTGGAGGGGCTATCATCAACAGAAACTGGATTCTCACAGCTGCGCACTGTGTCAGGTAACTGCCGTCAAGTTTGTTCTGAATTTGAAAACAATGTAGAATATACCCAAAGAAACAAACAAAACACAATCACAATCACAAATTCTCTTCATTCCTTTTGTATACGTCCACCTTAAAAAGGACTCAACCCTTTGGCAGCAACTAGATGCTGATGCCCCTCACCTTTGCACACACACACACACACACACACACACACACACACACACATACACACAACAATAACAACAACAAAAGGCGCAAAGCTGATATCCCTTGTAAACTTTCTAGCTTAGCGTTTCATGCATAATATTATACTCTGAATCAGGGCTTCACAGTGGAGCATAAAGGACTCACATTTTTTTATTATTTCATAGGGAACCACAGGATTAAAGAAGATTTTGTTTATGCTATTTGCACTCGCGTTCATTCAACAAGTGTGCAAGGGTGTAGGCTGCAACTCTGGGCCCAGTGGTAGTATCGCATTTATCGATCTATGCAACGTAGACTTACGTTACATCGATTTCATCAGGCGACGAATCGTTAAATGGTGTTTCTGTCATACACAACAAAATCAAAGTCTTTCTAGACGGTACCTTGGATATTCTTTTTTTTAACCTCTAAAAGACGGTATTTGCCTTTAGCACGGATAACAGTCTATTTCAAAATCAAAAACACCTCTCGATATCAGCGTCTGTAAGCAAGTAATGTAGTGTGCTATACGCAGTACTGCAATCCATTGATCACCACATTCTACCGGCTTTGATTTGCTAGTCGATTTCTTTGTTGTTGTGCTTTAACGTTGAAGTCAACTTGAAAACTTTGAGAAGATCACAGTAATTATCATTGATTGCTTCTGAATCAATCATCTCCTTGGTGCGCCAACTTCTCAGCCAGCGATCCATCGGCCACTTCTTCATACGAGCCGGTGTCACTGACCGGAAGGACATCCACGAGTACATCCAACCCCGGGTCGTCGCAAAGGTCGTCCATCATCCCAATGGCAGCAGACCGGGTCACGACCAGGCTCTGGTGAAAGTAGATCGGCCATTCACCTACTCGGGCCCTGGTCCGGCCTGTCTGTCTACCGGATGCCGACTTTGAGGTTGCGCCGGGTGAATACGTCACCGTCGCAGGCTGGGGCGACTCGGGTAGCAGTGAGTAACGCTGATATCATGGACCTACTACACGTGGACATTCATCATTTCTTTAATTTATGCATGCCTCTATCTACGTCAAAAATGTCACGGAAAGCATTATAAACATTTTCCCTGCTTCGATCTTATGATCTCCGCCGCCGGCAAGCCAGAGCAAAACACAATGCAGCTTTGAAAACTCTATAAACCAAATGCGCCGAAAATATTTACTGTCTTAAATCAAGGAAAATGCACGTGCAGTTGTGGTATGTATTCAGTATATCACCGCTCAGATATCTTCATTGGCGAAGCTAGTGCAGATACTTTTAAAAGAGAAAGCTAACTTTTTAACTGATTGACTATAATTTCTAATCTCATTTTCCATATTTTCCGCTCATTTTTCCAGAGTAAAAGGAGACAGAAAGGGAAGCGGATATGTATGTCTCATTGTTGAGCAGGGTTGTATGTGTGAGATATTGCGAGCCAATCTGTAATTTCCAAGCAAATGACATGTATGTAGTCATGCACTGACGTTTGCTGCTTCTCATCATATTGGCGCTTTTTAAAGACGTTTCCGCCTGAAAAGGCGCATCAGCCAAATAAATCCGGAGTTAAGGAAATAGTTCCTTTGTCAGTGACGATGCATTAATCATTATGCAATCGTCATTTTCG